>NC_084733.1:41989792-42049792 GCF_033978785.1 Entelurus aequoreus | reverse complement strand
TGGATATCTTTGTATACCCCTTTCCTATTTTATGCAGTTCAATTACCTTTCCTCGAAGATCCTTTGACAATTATTTTCCCTTCCCCATGACTCAGAATCCAGAAACATCTGTGCAGCACTGGATGAAAGATGCAATGGTCTGTCAGAAGCCCATAAACTCACTGACCTTTTATACACGCACATTAATTACAAACAAACACGTCACAGGTGAGGATTGGAACCTTGATTAGCCATTCAAACCTGTTTGTGTCAACTTTTGTGCATGTTATCAGATCAAAGTCACTGGGTTATGTAAACTTTTGATCAGGGTCATTTGGGTACTTTCTTTTGTCATTTTGATTTAAAAATAGTAAACACAGTTGTTTGCCAATAAATAGCTTCACACAACCATTAAAGGCCTACTGAAACCCACTACTACCGACCACGCAGTCTGATAGTTTATATATCAATGATGAAATCTTAACATTGCAACACATGCCAATACGGCCGGGTTAACTTATAAAGTGCAATTTTAAATTTCCCGCCACACTTCCGCTTGAAAACGTCTCGGTATGATGACGTATGCGCGTGACGTAGTCAGTTTAACAGAGGTATGGCTTCCCCATTGAAGCCAAAACGAAATAGCTCTGTTTTCATCTCATTATTCCGCAGTATTCTGGACATCTGTGTTGGTGAATCTGTTGCAATTTGTTCATTGCATTATGGAGAAAGAAGCTGAGCAAGCAAAGAAGAAAGTTGTCTGTGCGAAGCGGATATTTTGCAAGGGAAGTCAGCAACAACACAGCCGGTGTTTGTTTACATTCCCGAAAGATGCAGTCAAGATCGAAGAACTCGGACTTTGATTTGGATACACAGACGCGATACCGTGAGTACGTAGCTGCGCTTCCAAACATTTGATCGCTTGCTACAACTAGCTCGAGCTAGTAGCTAGGAGCTTTATGCGGGATTAATTTGTGGCATATTAAATATAAGCCGGGTTGTGTTGTGGCTAATAGAGTATATATATGTCTTGTGTTTATTTACTGTTGTAGTCATTCCCAGCTGAATATCAGGTCCCACCCGCGCGCTTCCAAACATTTGATCGCTTGCCCGTACGTGTGTGTCACATACGTAACTTTGGTTAAATATATAAGCTTTATGAACCTTGGGTTAGGTGAACGGTCCTTTGGGCTGAGTGAGTGTGTGTGTTGTGCAGGTGTTTGAATTGTATTGGCGGGTTATATATACGGGATCCCGTCCATATAACCCACTCGAGCTATAACTAGCTTGGGCTAGTAGCTAGTAGCTAGGAGCTAGCATAACAAACACCTAGGTGTTTTTATGCGGGATTAATTTGTGGCATATTAAATATAAGCCTGGTTGTGTTGTGGCTAATAGAGTATACAGTATATATGTCTTGTGTTTATTTACTGTTGTAGTCATTCCCAGCTGAATATCAGGTCACCCCCGGCTCTCACAGCATCTTCCCTATCTGAATCGCTTCCACTCCCCACTAGTGGGGAGTGGAAGCGAGTGGAAACTAATCTCTCTCACTTCTGGCGACCATCATTGTAAACAATAGGGAACTTTGCGGATATGTTCAATTGACTACGTCACGCTACTTCCGGTAGGGGCAAGCCTTTTTTTTATCAGATACCAAAAGTTGCGATCTTTATCGTCGTTGTTTTATACTAAATTCTTTCAGCAAAAATATGGCAATATCGCGAAATGATCATGTATGACACATAGAATAGATCTGCTATCCCCGTTTAAATAAAAAAAATTCATTTCAGTAGGCCTTTAAGCATGAGTGGAAGAAAGGTTTTTGTGTTATCATTAATATTCTCTGAAGAATGGCCAAGAAATCATAAATTCTCCTAGGGTAGTTAAACTTATGAGTATGACTGTATATACTGTAATATAGATGTTAGTTTTATAACACTAGTTGCCGTATTTACACAGGGCATTGGCCAAGACGGCAATATTTATGCACACTCAGTGTAGTTATACACAATATAGTTTATTTTCTGACCATAAACATTGCCACATGTTTTCATGCACTGTACACTGGGGTTGAAACTTTTTTTTAACTAACTATATATAGATCAGTGATATTTTTGTTTGGTCATAATTGTCTAAATCAGTGGTTCTCTAACTTTTTTCACTAAGTGCCACCTCAGAAAACACTTGGCTCTCCAAGTACCATTATAATGACCAACATTAAAATACAGTAGCGTAGTAGGCCTATTCAATAAAACAAGGCAGATGTTTTATTTAACAAGAATATTTTGAACAGTATCACTGTGTTTGAATATAGTAAAATAAAACACTGTACTCTAATCAAGTGATTCTTTGGCGCACCAATAGATGGAGCCCCGCGAACCACTAGTGGTACACGTATCACAGTTTGAGAATCACTTGTCTAAATAAATAATAAACCTACATGATAAAATGTACAAATTACATTGTGTGATGGAACAGAACATAGTTACAATGTTATTCAACATAATAGTTAAAATATAATTTCTCTGTTATGCACTCCAAATTGCCAAGAGTTCATGTATACAACTTTGTGTATGTAAATAATACCACAGTAGTTCTCGTTACTTAATGTTAAGATTTGAGTGTCATACATTTTTCTGTTCCATTTCCATGATTTTCTGTTGAATAAACACAATTATTTGAATACAAGTGTAAGCACTGCACATAATTTTATTTTACACTCCGCTCAGAGCAAGTGAATATGTTGTACACCGCCATGCACCTAGCTCTACTAGTGTTAGCTACAGTGCAAGCACAGTTTAGGGTTGTTCTCTTTGTTTAATTGAGGGTTGCAGTAGTAGGCCTTATGAAGGCATTGTGTTTATATGTATGAGTGCACGTATGTACGTTGTTTGAGTGTTAATAATGAATGTGTGATATTTAAGACATTTCATATTGCTTCTAACGAAATTTCTGTGAAAATTTTCTTTGCTACTAGTTTTTTTCAATTAGCAAGTAGCTCATATGGAAACAGCTAAGCAAACAGCCCTGCGCCATGCAAACCACGGGACCCACACATAGTTAATGTTCTGAGCATTCCACATGGTCCAGTATGATCAAATTTTATTAGTTACACTGAAATGATTAATTGAACCATCAAAAAATGAATCAATGTTTATTTTCATCGATTAATCAATGCAGCCCTAGCTAGCATGAAGTCATGCACAATGGTTCAAATTAGGGATTTTTTGCAACTTTAGAAGGTTTTTTTAAAAGGTATTTTGGTCAAATTCAGAAACCTGGAAAATCAATGGTATTTTAGTTTAGATTTTCAATGCATCTCATTGTGTCTCCTCTCTAGTTTTTGTTCATAAGAGTTGATGAAATGCTAATTTACCATTGGGATACAATATAACCATGTATATTTTTGTAAGATTCGTAATTACTGTACGATAGAATTACATTCATTATCAAATATGTAGTTTTGTTCTTATTTACAGTACTTTTTGTCTGTCAGCCTGTCCAAATCTAGTCAGAAACAGGCTCCAGTGGAGCAACATGCAAGTGCTGTGGGTGACAACAGTTTGTGTTTGTCTGAAGAGCGTCAAGGTAATGTTTTCCAAGGTTGCTCTTCAGTCCTCTAAAATTAAATAGTGCCATTATAGCGTTAATTCAAACATGTGTGAGGGTTGTTTGGAGTCAGGGTCAACTGAGCATGCTTGCCTTTATGAGAGGGAATCACATGAAGGTGAATTGAGGAACACAGCAGTGGAGGGGCTCTCAAGACGGTCCTCCGTGTAGCTCAAGTGATGGCTGAGATCACTCGACTTGTCATACTGCCCTTTTGTGGAACTCTCACCGTAGACTTGAGAATAACCTTAGCCTTTTCAACAATGTTGATACAGTATCATCTTTTAACAGTCTTATTTTTTAGCTCAGCAGAATAAAGCTGTTCGAGTAGAATGTTTCAAGTGGGGTTTATTATCTTTGAGGACTTTAATTGCATTTTAGATATCTTATTGAAGTTTGTATATGGTATGTATAATATGTAAATACAATGTTATTAAACACGTCCTGTATGGAGAACAATAAGATAGTGAGAGACAGTGTAGGAAGTGTTTGTAATTACAAATATTATATGCAATTACGAAGACATTCTCAGGGCATTCAATCAATCACAACTGGACGGTTTGGTTTGTCTTAGATGTTTCACCTGTTATCCAACGATTGCATCAAACGATTATTTATTGAATCAATTAATCTATCCACCATGAATCACATGTGTTAACTTTAAATTGTGTTATGTATTTATGGTGACTCTATGATCTAAAAAAAGAACCTTAAAAGTGTGACGTAAACTAGTAGTGGGACTGACACCATGAATCATCACCTTAAAGTGGCGGAGGAGTTTGAGTACCCAAATGATCTAAGGAGCGGCTATGTTGTCGGGGGCTACATGCACAAACACGGACATGTCCATCACTGGAGCCAAAGTTGCTGAGGTAATCAGACTTAGCTTTGTCTTGGTTTAACTCTTATCTTACGGACAGGATGCAGTGCGTCTCCCATAACAATGTGACATCGGACTACGTTAAGGTAACGTGTGGAGTTCCCCAGGGTTCGGTTCTTGGCCCTGCACTCTTTAGTATTTACATGCTGCCACTAGGCGACATCATACGCAAATACGGTGTTAGCTTTCACTGTTATGCTGATGACACCCAACTCTACATGCCCCTAAAGCTGACCAACACGCCAGATTGTAGTCAGCTGGAGGCGTGCCTTAATTAAATTAAACAATGGATGTCCGCTAACTTTTTGCAACTCAACGCCAAAAAAACGGAAATGCTGATTATCGGTCCTGCTAGACACCGACATCTATTTAATAATGCCACCTTAACATTTGACAACAAAACAATTACACAAGGCGACTCGGTAAAGAATCTGGGTATTATCTTCGACCCAACTCTCTCGTTTGAGTCACACATTAAAAGTGTTACTAAAACGGCCTTCTTTCATCTCCGTAATATCGCTAAAATTCGTTCCATTTTGTCCACTAGCGATGCTGAGATCATTATTCATGCGTTCGTTACGTCTCGCCTCGATTACTGTAACGTATTATTTTTGGGTCTCCATCTGTCTAGCATTAAAAGATTACAGTTGGTACAAAATGCGGCTGCTAGACTTTTGAAAAGAACAAGAAAGCTTCAAAATATTACGCCTAAACTGGCTAACCTGCACTGGCTTCCTGTGCACTTAAGATGTGACTTTAAGGTTTTATTACTTACCTATAAAATACTACACGGTCTAGCTCCAGCCTATCTTGCCGATTGTATTGTCCCGGCAAGAAATCTGCGTTCAAAGAACTATGGCTTATTAGTGATTTCCAGAGCCCAAAAAAAGTCTGCGGGCTATAGAGCGTTTTCTATTCGGGCTCCAGTACTGTGGAATGCCCTCCCGGTAACAGTTAGAGATGCTACCTCAGTAGAAGCATTCAAGTCCCATTTTAAAACTCATTTGTATACTCTAGCCTTTAAATAGACCCCCTGTTTAGACCAGTTGATCTGCCGTTTCTTTTCTGTTCTCCTCGGCCCCCCTCTCCCTTGTGGAGGGGGAGACACACAGGTCCAGTGGCTATGGATGAAGTGCTGGCTGTCCAGAGTCGGGACCCGGGGTGGACCGCTCGCCTGTGCATCGGTTGGGGACATCTCTGCGCTGCTGACCCGTCTCCGCTCGGGATGGTTTCCTGCTGGCCCCACTATGGACTGGACTTTCACTAATATGTTAGATCCACTATGGACTGGACTTTCACAATACTATGTCAGACCCACTCGACATCCACTGCTTTCGGTCTCCCCTAGAGGGAGGGGGGGTGTTAACCACATATGCGGTCCTTTGCAAGGTTTCTCATAGTCATTCACATCGACGTCCCACTGGGGTCAGTTGTTCCTTGCCCTTATTTGTGGGCTCTGTACCGAGGATGTCGTTGTGGCTTGTGCAGCACTTTGAGACACTTGTGATTTAGGGCAAAAAAATAAAAAAAACTATCCTGTGGCAAGGCCCCAGGAGAGGACGAGATTCACCCCGAATACCTCAAGGCTCTGGATGTTGTGGGACTGTCGTGGCTGACACATCTCTTCAACAAGTGTGGAAGTCTGGGGCGGAACCTCTGAATTGGCAGACCGGGGTGGTGGTCCCCCTTTTTCAAGAAGGGGGACCGGAGGGTGTGTTCCAATTATAGAGGGATCACACTCCCGGGGAAAGTCTATTCCAGGGTGCTGGAGAGGAGAGTCTGGCCGTTAGACAATGTGGTTTTCGTCCTGGTCGTGGAACACAGGACCAGATTTATACACATGCTAAGGTACGGGAGGGGGCATGGGAGTTTGCTCAACCAGTCCACATGTGTTTTGTGGATTTGGAAAAGGCCTTCGATCGTGTCACTCGCGGTGTCCTGTGGGGGGTGGTCCAGTGTCCGTTGCTACGGGCCATACGGTTCCTGTACAAGTGTAGCAGGAGTCTGGTTCGCATTGCCGGTAATAAGTCAGACATGTTCCCAGGTGACGTTGGACTCCGCCAGGGCTGCCCTTTGTCACCGGTCCCGTTCATTATCTTTATGGACAGAATTTCTAGGCGCAGTCAGGATGTGGAGGGTTTCCAGTTTGGTGGACAGAGGATCGCATCTCTGCTTTTTGCAGATGATGTCATCCTGTTTGCTTCATCGGGCTGGGCCCTTCAGCGTTCACTGGGGCGGTTTGCAACCGAGTGTGAAGCTGCTGGGATGAGGATCAGCACTTCAAAATCCGAGGCCATGGTTCTCAGTCGGAAAAGGGTGCCCTGCACCCCTCGGGTCGGGAGTGAAGTTCTGCCTCAAGTGGAGGAGTTCAAGTATCTCAGGGTCTTGTTCACGAGTGAGGGAAGAATAGGATGCAAGATTGACAGACGAATTGGTGCGGCGTCTGCAGTGATGCAGTCACTGCACCGGTCTGTTGTGATTAAAAAGGAGCTGAGCCAGAAAGCAAAGCTCTCGATTTACAGGTCAGTCTACGTTCCTACCCTCACCTATGGTCCCAAGCTTTGGGTAATGACCGAAAGGACAAGGTTGCGAATACAAGCGGCAGAAATTAGTTTCCTCCGCAAGATGTCTGGGATCACCCTCAGAGATAGGGTGAGGAGCTTGGTCATCCAGCAGACTCAGAGTAGAGCCACTGTTCCTTCACGTCGAGAGGAGCCAGCTGAGATGTCTCGGGCATCTACTACGGATACCTCCTGGACCTCCCTGGTGAGGTGTTTCGGGCATGTCCAACCGGGAGGAGACCTCGAGGCAGACCTAGGACACGTTGGAGGGACTATACCTCACAGCTGGCCTGGGAACGCCTCGGTATCCCCCATGCAGAAATAGAGGAGAGAAGTCTGGGCATTTCTGCTTAGACTGCTGCCCCCGCGACCCGGACTCGGTCAGCTGGGGAAAAATGGATGGCTGGATGGATACATTTTTTTTCAATCAATTTATCTGTAGATTTTTCCTTTTGTAACAAATTGTTCTTTAGTGGTGCAACATTTTTTTTCAAATAAATACCCAAAACATACACCAACAATTTCCTTGTATGTAGAAACTTTAAATGCACGTTGTTTGGTTCTGATATACAAAAGAAAGTGAAATCAGCTGATACTATCACATGTGTTAACTGTAAATTGTGTTATGAACTAAAAAAAAGAACCTTAAAAGCGCCTTTTTTGGGAAGTAAACTAGTAGTGGGACTGACACCAGTACATCCATGCCATTCATTTTCTACTGCTTAAGATCACTAATTGGTTTTGCTTTTGAATTTTTTATCAAAATTATATCAACAGAAAAACACATCAAGGCATTTTAACAATATCAACTAAATATTTAAACTATTTAACTATTGTATTTTATTTCATACTATTGTTTAACCAATATGAAGTCAAAATCCTCCTGTGTCTGGGGACTTATTCCCTGATTTTTTAAACAGTAATAAAAACAAAAACTGATTTTCTGAAAAAACAATATCGATCTAATCACTAGTATCACCCATATACTTTTCTGCCCTTGGTATCAATAGCTTCGACTTATGCCTCGTGATCGCTGGCAGTCTGGCACTCGACAGACACAACAACGGAGCACATCTTGCTGTAATATTATCCTCTCTCTGGACTCATTGATCTACCCGTTAATTTCCTAGTAATATCTGCTAACTTTCCGCTTTAGCGCAGTTCAATACACGTCTGTTGAAGTGAACTAAGCACTTATTGTTCTGTTGTTTCAAGTTACCTACGCGTTAGCATGTTTACTTGTCTGCTGCTTATGCGCGATGTCGCATTTTCACCCTCTTTCTTGAGTCTGAGTGATCTTGAAACTTGTAAAAAACGTACTTTATTTGCCACAAATGTGGTGATGTTAACTTTGAGCGGTCGGTCTGCATTGAGTATGAACATACACGAACAGTTGAAAGGCATTCAGTACGTGTCCATGCACTAAATTAGTTCTATTTCTCAAATAGTTCGGCTCTAAATAAACATCCTACAACCTATGGAAATGCCTTAATCCAATCGTGTTTGGTTTTTGAAAATTTGGACTAACACCTGGATTATGCGATTGAAAACCAGATCTCTAAGGCAGTGTTTTTCAACCACTGTGCTGCGGTGTGCCGTGAGATACAGTCTGGTGTGCTGTGGGAGATTGTCATTTCACCTATTTGGGTTAAAAATAGTTTTTGCAAACCAGTAATTATAGTCTGCAAATTATGTGTTGTTGTTGAGTGTCTGTGCTGTCTAGAGCTTGGCAGAGTAACCGTGTAATACTCTTCCA
Organism: Entelurus aequoreus; assembly: GCF_033978785.1. Taxonomy (NCBI): domain Eukaryota; kingdom Metazoa; phylum Chordata; class Actinopteri; order Syngnathiformes; family Syngnathidae; genus Entelurus; species Entelurus aequoreus. The sequence goes on along the minus strand of NC_084733.1, from coordinate 42,041,004 downwards.
TATCAGTAGGTGGGAGCCGGTAGCTAATTGCTTTGTAGATGTCGGGATCATGGTTTGTCGTGATCACAATATGCGGGAGGCAGCGTGTAGGCAAAAAGGTATCTAACACTTAAACCACAAATAAATTAAAGGCAAGTGCCACTAAGAAAAGGCATTGAAGCTCAGGGAAGGCTATGCAAAACGAAATTAAAACTGATCTGGCTGCAAAGTAAACAAAAACAGAATGCTGGACGACAACAAAGACTTACAGCATGTGGAGCAGACGGCGTCCACAAAGTACATCCGTAAATGACATGACAATCAACAATGTCCCCACAAAGAAGGATAGCGTCCGTACAATTTAAATAGTCTTGATTGCAAACCGGTCCGTGGATCGATTGGTACCGGGCAGAAAAAATAAATAAATAAATACATTTAAAAATATTGTTATTTTTATTTTTATTAAATCAACATAAAAAACACAAGATACACTTACAATTAGTGCACCAAAAATTATCAAGTAGAAAAAAATAAGTCCAGAGAGACAATAATATCCATACAAAGTACAGCAACATGTCTGTCAGCCACACAGTAGATATGAACAGGTAGATAGATTTTTTGTTTATTTTTATTGCTTGTATTGTCTTATGTGTCCTGTGCAGCACTTTGGTCAACTTAGGCTGTTTTAATGTGCTATTAGGGTTGTCCCGTTACCAATATTCTGGTACCGATACCGATACAAAAAATGTTTCCGATACTTTTGATACTATAGTTTTAAAAGGTGGCTAAAAGCAGGCTTTATCATTGTAGAGTATGTGCACATTCTTGGCGGTATGTAGAGCTTTAGTGATCGTTCTATACTGTGCTTCTTTCTCACCTTGTTGTGTAAATGATTCCACTACAGTAAGCTGCTTTTTAGCTGGAGGTTGGTTATTGTTGTGGTCTTGTTCGTCTGGTAAAGAGTTGCATTTCCCGCACTCGGCTGGAGGCTTCAGTTTCAGATGCAATCGTCTTTATTTCTCCTAATTTCTATGTTACCTTGGTGCGTCTCACTAGTGACGAGCAGGGCTCTACTGTGCTGCATCCTCAGTGTGTAAACTAGTGGCCCCACCCACAGAGACAAAGCGAGTGGATTGTCTCCCTCCATTTGTTAATTTTTTTTTTTCTGTTTTCATATGAAACCGAGCTGGGAGGGATATACAGTATTATCACTGTAGTAATATTAATTGAGCATTGCTTTACATCCCAATCGACTACTTTTAATATACAGTGGAACCTCGACTTACAAACCCTTCATTGTAAAAACTTTTTGATTTACCAACCACAGATCGAATAAAAATATGCTTTGGAGTATGAACCTTGTCTTAGTGTACGAACATTTCATCCAACCAGTGTGTGCCTACAGCCATTATGTGCCTGTGGGCAGGCTGATCGATCTCCAGTGTTCATTCAGTCAGCTGAGCAGTTTTGTCGTTAGCTACTGTGCTAAGTGATACTTTTTGAGCTTTTAAGTGCTTTTTAGCCTTTACACAACATTTTTGTTGTTTTGCTAGCTCAGTATGAGTTCAAAGAAAACAATGGACAAGGGATGCGTGGTTTGAAACAATCAGGAAGTATCCACAGCCTGCAGCTATTGACTATTGATAATGGTAGGGCTACAGTAAGCCTGTCTTCTGGACATAAGTGCACAGTCCAGAAGACCGGGCTGGCATATGTAGCATCCTGATTGGCAACCAGGAGCAAGTGTGTCCTGATTGCCAATTAGGGACATATAAGGAAGCCAGGCCCAGACAGGAGAAATAATGGTACACGAGGCAAACAAGAAATGGAAACTAAAATAAAAGCGCTGGGTAGGAAATAAAACAAACTACAGGAATATATATCAACAAAATCCAAACCTGTCATGACACATTTTCTTCAAAACTGCTACTAACTACTGTAGAACATTTGAAAAACATCCTCACCTTTTTAAGTTTTATCATTTTCAGCCCCTGGTATTACTGAAGCCACATTTTGAATTTGTGCAAAATCACATGGTGTTGAATAGCATGCTTTTTTTGAGTTATGAATAATCTGAATAGCATGAAATATGAATACAAACATTCCTTTCAGTGAAACACGGCTGTTCATTTTAGACATCGCACCAAAGCCAGTTTGTCAAGTTCCGCTGAGTTTACCTGAGGGTATTTTAAAGTAAGCTCAAAACCTGCGTTTGTTGTGGCTGCCTGCCTTATCAACATCTCATTGTGGATTTACTTTGCATGATACTTCTGCTAATCTGCTGGATATTGACAACTTTGAAAATATTTTTTTATGGAGATGTTTGTCTGATTTAATACTTGATTTCATGACATTTGATCATATAAAAGTTTAGGGATTTTACCAATACTTGGAATGAGTGGTATTATTTTTTTTTATTGGAATCAAAATCTATAAGTCCTAATAGTAACACATCACAATGTTGTTTCAATGGAACTGAAAATAGTCACACAGGTTTGTGGTATGGTTTAAGAAGGGTTTGCATTGTTGGGGAAAATGGAATCCGATTACAAAGGATAACTGTTTTAAAAATTTTAGATGTTTATAATCCATCCATCCATTTTTTCTACTACTCATCCCTCTCAGGGTTATGGGGGGGTTTCATTGCCATTTAGGGTTGTACATTATACCGGTACTGACAAAGTATAGCTGCACTAATGATGAAAAAAAGTACTATACTGCTATACTATACTGCTTTTGAAAAATACTGTTATTTTTTTTTCACTGACATGATGGCACGCCGTGGTGACATTGTAGATAATATGGGAAGAGGCGCATGTGAGTCAACACACACACACACAGAGCACCTACAAGCAGAAACAGTGTGTAGACAAGAGGGAGAATGGACGTAACGATAAATGTAAAGTTATAAACACTGAAGCGCTGCTTTGCTTTCAAACATACAGTAGCTAGCTAGCGGCTAACATTCCTCCACAGTGTTTTAGCTACTTCTAAGTCACTAATCCTCGACCTAGTGGCGAAAAACTACGGTATCATCTCTGCAGTACGAAGAGGTAGCTAAACATGTTTCACTACACACCATAGGAGGATACAATAGCTAACAGTAAGATAGTGCTCCTCAATGTAAACAAATGGTTGGCTCTATACACATATCGATGGCATTAAATGGCCAATGCATTCACCTTCTTTTTGAATAAAGTGCAAGCAACACTTTAAGTTGAATTAATATGAGGAAAACTTTTGTTAGACTAGACCTAGACTTAGACTTCCCTTTTATTGTCATTCAAATTTGAACTTTACAGTACAGATAAGAACAACATTCCGTTACATCAGCTCATGGTAGTGCAAAATAAAAAAGCAATAAGGTGCATATATAAATAAATGAATAGGTTACTGTACAGATAAATACAGTATATTGCACTTTTTCATATGCATCCACGTTTATGGATGTATGTTATATTGTCTTTTTTATTCCAGCGAGTTAATCCATTTTTGGGGGGAGTTGAGGGGATAATTTAATTATGATGCGTTCAAGAGTCTTACGGCCTGAGGGAAGAAGCTGTTACAGAACCTGGAGGTTCTGCTTCGGAGGCTGCGGAACCTCTTTCTAGAGTCCAGCAGTGAAAACAGTCCTTGGTGGGGGTGGGAGGAGTCTTTGTAGATTTTCTGAGCCCTGGTCAGGCACAGGCTTTTTGCGATCTCCTGGATAGGAGGAAGAGGAGTCCTGATGATCTTTTCCGCCGTCCTCACCACTCTCTGGAGAGACTTCCAGTCTGAGGCATTGCAGGCTCCAGTCCAGACAGAGATGCTGTTGGTCAGTAGGCTCTCTATAGTGCCTCTGTAGAATGTGCTGAATATGGGGGGAGGGAGCTGCGCTTTTTTCATCCGACGCAAAAAGTGCATGCGCTGCTGAGCTCTTTTTACAAGAGCTCCGGTGTGTAGGGACCAGGTCATATTGTCAGTTTTCTGCACCCCCAGGAACTTGGTGCTGCTTACCATCTCCACCGCTGTGCCGTTGATGAAGAGTGGAGCGTGGCTGGACTGGTGCTTCCTGAAGTCAATGATGATCTCCTTGGTCTTGTTGACATTCAGGACCAGGTTGTTGGTTCTGCACCAGTCAACCAGATGTTTCACCTCCTCCCTGTAGTCCATGTCGTTGTTGTCACGGATGAGGCCCACTAGTGTCGTGTCGTCCGCATACTTCACAATGTGGTTAGTAGTGGACCTGGCGCAGCAGTCATGGGTCATCAACGTGAACAGCAGCGGACTCAGGACGCAGCCCTGTAGGGAGCCGGTGCTCAGGGAGATGGAACTGGAGGTGTTGTTGCCCACTCTCACAGACTGCGGTCTGTCTGTGAGGAAGTCAAGCAACCAGTTGCATAGGGGGGTACTGAATCCAAGGGGGGCCAGTTTGCTCACCAAGTGCTGCGGGATGATGGTGTTGAATGCTGAGCTGAAGTCCAGAAACAACATCCGCACGTGTGTGTCCTTTCCTTCCAGATGTTCTAAGCTCAGGTGGAGTGCAGAGGAGATGACGTCCTCTGTGGAGCGGTTAGGGCGATAAGCAAACTGCAGTGTTTCCCACACATTCATTTATTTGTGGCGGCCCGCCACGAAAGAATTACGTCCGCCACAAATAATTTAAAAAAAAAAAAGTTTTATTTTTAATTTTTTTTGTCCTGTCCAGCTTCTCAGGCAAATCATATAGTTGATGTAGATGCCCATATCGGCTGTTCAAATTTACTTTACAAAAGAGAAGTGTAGGATACTTCTCTTGTTGCTTTATTTGTATTTGATTTTATTAAATGTATTTGTATTATCATTTGGTGCAGCCGGGCCGGAGCAGGAGGGGATAGAAAGAGAGAAAAAAGAAGACAGAGGGGGAAATTGTGGGGACGAGAGGGGGATTAGACAGAGAGACAAAAACAACAACAGCAAACACAACAACAACAACAATAGAGCAACATCAGCAAATACGACATGTACAAATATGATGGTAAAAGTAATAGCAAATAAGCAGTTAGCGAAAATAAAACAATACAGAAATGACAATGAGCATTATTACACTACAAATGGAGCAACACAAATACCAATAGAAATAGCGCTATTGATAATGAACAATACCAATACTTTACCTTTATTATCAACAATACAGTTGTTCAAATGCAACAATACATATACCTGTACATGATAACTTGAGATACGAAAGAATGCAGAAAAATGGAGGGGAAGAAAGAGAAGCAACCTACATTAACCTTGTAGATTGGCGTGGCGAAGTTGGTAGAGTGACCGTGCCAGCAATCGGAGGGTTGCTGGTTACTGGGGTTCAATCCCCACCTTCTACCATCCTAGTCACGTCCGTTGTGTCCTTGGGCAAGACACTTCACCCTTGCTCCTGCTGGCTGCTGGTTAGCGCCTAGCATGGCAGCTCCCGCCATCAGTGTGTGAATGGGTGAATGTGGAAATACTGTCAAAGCGAGTTGAGTACCTTAAAGGTAGAAAAGCGCTATACAAGTATAACCCATTTATTTATAATAGGTTAAGCTTTGTCAGTGAGCTCTTTGTTCAGTGGATCAGATGTTTGATGAAGCTCTGTGTCTATCTACCACCACTACTGTTTTCTGTTTATTTGTTACTGACTGTGGCAGGACACTTCTGCCTCTGTTTCACTTTATGTTGCTGGTAAATAATATGGTTGTAGTAGTAGGCCAGTTAAATTATTTAGTATGCACTAATTAAAGGGCAGAGCTTTAAGAGACATTTTAGCTTTTATATTTTATAAGATATATTTTTTGTAAGAACCACAATTGATAAATATATTTCAGTGAATAACTTATTGTTCAAATCTGTATATAAATATGTACATAAAGTGTTGTAATTATATTGTAAAAAGGATGGATGGATGGACGTTTAAAACAAAACTGTTATTATTAATTAGTAAGTATACATTTTTTTAGCCTTTTTAGAGAAAATCATATTGTAGTAAATTATGCAAATTACTCGATGATGTCATGGTGACCACGCCCATAGCCACGCCCCCACCGCCACAGGTATCTTGGCAGTTTATGGGAAACACTGAACTGGTATGGGTCGAATGTGGGGGGAAGTCTGGAGACAATATATTCCTTTACCAGCCTCTCGAAGCACTTCATTATGATGGGGGTGAGTGCAACGGGGCGATAATCATTGAGGGAGGAGATTGTGGGTTTTTTAGGCACTGGAATGACTGTGGCCGTCTTAAAACATGATGGTACCACAGCCTGGGTCAGCGAGATGTTAAAGATGTCTGTGAGAACCCCAGCCAGCTGGTCTGCACATCCCTTAAGCACTTTGCCCGGAATGTCATCAGGTCCCGGTGCTTTCCGGGGGTTCACTCTCCTCCGCGTTTTCCGGACATCCGCTATATCCAGGTTGAGCGGCTGCTCATCAGGGAGAGGGGTGGATTTTCTCGCCGGAGTGGTGTTAAGTGTCTCAAACTTCGCAAAGTAGTTGTTAAGGTCATCTAGGAAGCTGATACTGTTGTCACAGGTACGGGGGGCAACTTTATAGTTTGTGATGACCTGACATTCGTCTAGTGTTTGTGGGGTTGTCGAAGAAGTCCTGCACTTTCTGACTGTGAGCACGCTTTGCAACCTTAATGGCACGGTTCAGGTTAGCTCTGGCTGATTTTAATGCCACCATGTCGCCAGACTGAAAAGCCTTGTTCCGAGCCTTCAGCATTGCACGTACTTCACTGTTCATCCAGGGTTTCTCGTTGGCCCGTGTGGGGATGTTCTTGATCACACTGACATCCTCCATGCACTTCTGAATGTATGCAGACACAGACTCTGCATACTCCTCCACACATGTGTGATGATTTTCGGTGGCGGCTGCCTTGAACATGTCCCAGTCTGTGGTTTCGAAGCAGTCTTGTAATGCTTCCATTGCTCCCTCTGGCCAGGTCCTCACCTGCTTCACTGTAGCTTGCTTCCTGATCAGCAGGGGCATGTATGCAGGAATTACCATCACAGATAGATGGTCTGAGGAGCCGAGGTTGGGGCGCGTGGTGCAGCTTTATACGCATGTTTAATATTGCTTCCACTCCTGGTTGCAAAATTCACATAATGATGGAAATGAGGGAACACAGTTTTCATGTTAGCTTGATTAAAATCCTCTGCCATGATGAAAACTCCCTCTGGATGTGTAGATTGCAGTTCATTGATGGAGAAGTACAAAGCATTCAAAGCTTCTTTGGTGTTAGCACTGGGAGGAATGTACACTTCTGTGAAGATCATAGCACTGAATTCCCCTGGTAAATAAAATGGCCTGCATTTTATAGTTAATATTTCTACATCGGGAGAGCAATGACACGATACTATCTTCCCATTGTTGCACCAGTTGTTATTGATGTATATACAAACACCACCGCCTCGGGATTTACCAGTGAGAGTTCTGCGCCTGTCCGACCGAAACATAGTTAGCCCCTCGATGCTAACTGCCTCGTCCGGAACGGATGGTTTCAGCCACGTTTCTGTGACAAATATGGCGCAGCAGTCTCTCATCTCGCGTGTTGCAATTAAATCCAGCTTAAGGTAGTCCAGTTTGTTCTCCAGGGAGCGGACATTTGAAAGCAGTATGGAAGGAAGCGGCGTTCTGTGAGGATTAGTCTTCGGCTTTGTTGTTAGCCCCGCTCGGCATCCCCGCTTCTGCTTCCGCTCACACCAAGCAATTTTCAATAAAAGTACAGTAACATTTTACCAGTAGATTTACCTGCAAGATAAAGTTATCCGACCCGGCCATACAGTATCTGTTCTCTGCCTTGGCGTTGCTGATGAAGGACACCTTCCCAGGTGTGCGGAAGCATGAATGCCCCCTCATCCCTAAAGATGGTGTTTGTCCCTCGCTTCCTAATTTCCATAGCCTCTTTGATTTGTTTGTTTCTCATGAAATGACTTTTTCTTGGCTGCCAGTTGCTTGTTGTGTCACACTTCATGTTGTTGTGTTCTGGAAGTCGGTGCGCCGCCGTAACTTGCTCCGCTGTCTCACTTCCGTTTTGTTAGTTGTGTCATTTGTGGCTTAAAGTTGTGTTGCGGCTTAAAATTATTGTGTTGTGTCAATTGTATATGTTGTGGCTTTTACAATCGTACTGTTGCTAAAGGTTATGTAATAATTAATGATATTGTCTTGCAGTGTTTGCATTTTTTCTGACCTTTCTCAGCCACCATAGGTAACTGCCATTTTTGTTTTGATTAAGTCACAGACAGATTAGATAGACTTAATGTTTAACATTGTAATTTTAAAAGTGTTACACTTCATATAAAGTCTGCCATTCTTAAATGTAATGTTTGCCGGAGGGAAATGTGGATTTTGTCGATATATTCAAGGTTTTTTTTGCAGATCATTTAAAAATTAAAACATCTTTTTTTTTTCTCCTCTTGCATACTTTTTGGCCCTCAGGAGCTTGTAGTGTGACTATCAGAAAGTAATTAGTCACTGAGAGTGGAAAGCAGGGTTCTGTCTGACACGCTGGGTCCAAAGATGCAACATGAAGTCATTACTGCTGTTTTGGCACAAATATGACTCCATACATGAATCCACTGTTGCTTCCAAATCCACACTTTATTTCAGGCTTGACCATCAGCAATAAATGCATCAAACTTCCACATCCAACATCACTCCTTTAATGTGCACAAATAAGTGATCCACTTTTCCACAGGTTAATTCAATCCCAAGCAATAATGACAACAAAATGACAGCCACAGCTATCCAATGTGCAGCAGTATCCAGCATCAACTGTGTCCAGGCAAATATACTTCACAGAATGAATGAACTGAGTGTCACATACCAAGGGTTGTGCTGCGCTCCTTCGTTTCATTCAGTTGCTTGAGGGGTGGAGTGGTCCAAAGTGCACGATTCCAGCGAAATATCAGAAGGTCAGTGTCGGATCTGTAGCCATTTCTGTTGACAATGTAGTGTGACTATCAGAAAGTAATTAGTCACTGAGAGTGGAAAGCAGGGTTCTGTCTGACACGCTGGGTCCAAGGATGCAACATGAAGTCATTACTGCTGTTTTGAGGGTGATTTATTTTCCCTTTGAGTAAAAATACAATACATTACATTCAGATGGTTTGTGGTCCCTTTGTGGGCCACACCCACTATCCCAGGTGACAAGTGAGAAACAAATCCCTGCCTCTACAGCTTGCACCGTCCCATTACTTCCTTAGCGACACACATAGCAAAACACAGCTATCGCTAACGAGAGTGAGACGTTTGTTCCCCAAAAAAAGAAAAGTGTTGTCAGTATTTTGGTTTTGCGGCAACAGGCGTGGAACAATTGACTGCACGGTGCAAAGTTTGTTTCAAAAAGGCATCAGCACAACTAACTTATTCCAGCATCTGAATCCGAAGCCTTCAGCCGAGTGCCGGATTGCATTTGTATTCAATGTTGGGGTTTTTTAAAAGTAGGGAAAAACATTTTTTTAAATTGTAAATAAAACATTTTGTGAAAAAATCTGGGATTTTATTTCTAGGCCTAATCCAATGTTTCCTTTTTCAAGTATCGATGAAATTGACCCATTGCTTTTTAAAACGATCTTGGATCAGTACCTATCTTCCAAAAGGCAAACTTGCTTAGCACAGTTCGATATACTTGAAATTTAGGAATATAAATCGATCTACTAATACATCGATCAATTGTTACACCCCTTATTCAGTCACTTGTGAGGACATGTTAGCATCTACTGTGTGAATATTAATGCAGTCAAGTTTTTTGTCCAAAAATCAAACACACCTTTTTCAATTAAAAATTTTTCATTAAATATAATAGAAATATAAAGTGTCTTTTATTCAGTTTCTTGATAAATCAAGCATATTGATCGATAGAATACTTGATTACTGCAGTCTAGGGCTGGGCAATATGGACCAAAACTGATACTGTGGTAATTTTAGTCCGAATGGCGGTATACGGTATATACCGGTATCTTAAAAAAAAAAAAAAAAGGTGCAACTTACTTAAGGTTGCCTAAGTGTCTTTACGGATGGATAACCAGTGTTGAGGGTACTCAGATTTTTTTTTATTGTAGTAGTAAGTAACGTAATGTGTTTATTCGTATAAAGTAATTAGTTAGCCGTTAAGCAATTTTTGTTCATTACGTTAGGTTTACAGCCTCGATAGATGGAGCTTCTACTCGCTCACTGCAGTGAAAGCAACCTGGCTGTTAAGTTTAAAACTACTTTTCAGCCACCCAGCCGCTATACTACAGTAGCTTAGTCCGCACGGGCTATGGGGAAAGGCACTCTTAAACCGAATTGTAGCTAAACATTTGAAATGAAATTAATTTGTGTTAAGTCGCTAACAGAAGTGAACAACATAAACAGATGAGATCAATGATAAAGTCGCTACAAGAAGAGGTATAGCTTCTCAAGCAAATTGTTGTATGTTTAAATAATGCTGTAGTCACTCACCAATAGCCAAATTCAGTCGCTGCATTGGATCACTCAGGAGTCGAGCAGTCGGCACCACACCGCCATATTTAAAAAAATAAATCAATAAAAAAAGTTTGATGGACACTGCATCATGCGTCATAGTGCGTCAGAGAAGCATCCGTAAACACGCAAGGGTCGGGGGTGAGCCAAAGGGAATGCCCTGTGCTTAACCTGTCAGGCGCAGAAAAGAACAAACGGCCATTTAAAAGGCACATCAGACGATACCGGTATAGCAATATTGTCTCAAATATATACCGCTTTCTAAAATATACCGGTATTAACTATTTTACAGATATACCGCCCAGGCCTACTGTACCCCTACCGTCACAACGATCATTGTGTTAAATTTTACCTAAAACTTAAATCTCTAAAAGGAATATTTGAAGCACACAAAATAGAAAAATATAATTTTGAGATTTAGTACTTTACAATACACTGATAATATTATGACTTCATGCAATTTTTTTCTCGATATGTTATTTTGTTTATATCATTTTAGTCTTATCCGTTTTTTTCAGTAAAATGTTCCTCTTTTTAATACTAAGACTTTGTTTTTGTTGCAGGTGACAGTGACTACTCATGCTAAGTTTGAGTGTTAAAAAATGTTTTAAACAAAAATCACTAATCTATATGAATGGCAAACAAATGAGGGCTCCTCAGATCAGTTTTGGTGCCATCAACAATTGATTATTAAAGCCACTAGTTTAGTCATTTGAGATGGTACAAAATGTGTGAAGTCAGACTGGGATAAGGTCAGCTTCGGCCAAATCTTGCTAATCCTGCCTAGGATATTTTACCCATTGCTCTAAGAAGATCCGTGAGTCCGAGCATGTTTCGCAGCAAGTCATACTGTGTTCAGCGCTGTCGCTTTTTAATGAAATTATATGCACCAAATATATTTCCAGGCAAACCCATTTTCCTAATGATTTCATTTTTTTGATTTGTTTTGATGCAAATTCCTGCCAAGAGATTTAGGGTGAATGTAAGGACAACAAGCCGTTGCATCTACTATGCAAGGCACAATATTATTTCAGTCCACTAATGATTTTACCTTTTATACCTTTTTTTTAATTCTAAATGCATTTTTGCTTATATTTCTTGGTGGATACATTGTTCAGAGAGTATTATGCATGTTATTGATAAGTAAAGTCTCAGGGTAAGAACTAAGAAGTACCAATTGGCATTGTGTACTCAAAGTTAAGTGACGTTTTAGTCATGAGTCTACAATAGAGGATTTGCCTATATGGCCTGAAATTCATATTGCGATAATCTCCACTGCCTAACAACTTGAATGTTGAACAATAATGATCAGTCATGTTTTGTGCATGACAAATATGAAAGTACTTTAATTTTAAAACCACTCAATACTTTTGACACATTTTTAATCTACAATCCAACTTCCTTGGCACTCTTACCAATGAGTTGTGAAGTATTTTGGTTTGTAACTTCCAAGTTAAAGGCATTTCTCTGATTGAAGTCATGAAAGAGACTTTTGTGTCTAATTTCTGCATACATTTCCCTGGAAAGGTTCCTTTGCTCTCCCCTCATCTCCATTTTGGCACCAGTGTAGACTCTGAGCACCTGCAGACTCAGCTATCGCAGGGCTAATGCTAATGAGAGTATTCATATCAGTAGCTCTTAAGACTGGGGTATGAGCATGGCATGGCATATTAATAATGCAGGTGGTAAAAATGTCTCACACTGTGAGTCTTCCAGCTCGTTCAGTATAGTTTGGCCCTAAAATGTTGAATTCTTTTTGCTGTTCGTGTGGTGAACATAGTGGCCTAATGACTGATCTAGATTGTGTAAATATATCATCGGCTGCTTCAGCTCATTGGATGACCTTCACCCTCTCTGCAAACAAGCTCAATACCCACACCCAGTGTGCACTCTGCTTGTGCTTGAAGGCAAATCCCCTTTAAAGGCAGTTCATTAAATAGGTAATATACTAATACAACAACTACCAATTATCCATTAGAAGTTTAAAAGATATACCAGGTTGACTGTTTTTTTAGCCCATTGCGTCGTTTGTAAAAATACACCCTGGAGACGTGTCACATTTTCATAAATCAACTGCAGTAAAAGCTCCTAACTTACCATTTCGTAGCACGGTAATTAATGTGAGGATTAAAAATGTATACATCCAAGGAGGTCTGGGCAGATACTCCATAAACAGTTCTGATAACTGTTGTAAAGTATTACTGTATTAAATAAAAATGAATTAAAAAACCGTGATTGACAACTGCACTTTGATAAATTCATGGAAGGACTAGCGTTAGCTTGCTAGCTAGCTTAAATGCTAACATGAACGAAAGACATTAATGTCTTTTTTACAGTGAGAAACATCATACCCCAATATAAACATGACAATCTCAACAACTAAGATACTCTATTTACATTGAATATAAAGGCTGTGCTGTCTTTGCACCAAGTGATCGATATATACTCTGCAGTTTCGAGTAGAAACAGACGGACATCCGTTCAACAGGAAATTAACGCATGACGTCACATGAACCGGAAGTGAAACTAACTGATCAACCAATTTACATTTATTAAAAAAATAATTCCAAAACGTTTACAAATTAAAGTGAAAGAAGATAAACATTCAAACACACAAATACAAATAAGATGAAGTGAAATATTAAATCAACCAGAACAGTATTTGATGTTTTCTTTGCCAAGAATGTATAACATATTTTTTTGAGTATATTAACAATACCGTGATAATACTGTAATGATAACTGTGATAATTTTGGTCACAATAACTTTATTTAGCCATTTTATTTAGTTTTTTGGTTGTGTATATTTGGGGGCCCCTTACTCCCTCAACAGAGACAGAACCCTTTTTATGCCTTTGGTTGTGATTTTTATTCAAGTGCAAAATTTTGCTAACACAGTATATTTAATTTCTATTATTTGTTTGTTTTATTTAACTTTTTATTTAACTTGGAATGCAAATTTAAGTTTAGAATTTAAGTTAAAGTTAAAGTACCAATGATTGTCACACACACTTTAGTTGTGGTGAAATATTTTGAATACTCTCCGCGGCAATATCCGCAATATATTACGTTTACGTCAACATTGAATACATGCAGACAACGCTCCAGACAATGGTGTGCATCTAGATGGCATCCAGTTTGGGCAGCATGGATTTAGGTAACCTAAGTCTATTTTCGGTGGTCGAATTTTCGGTATATCACTTGTCAATAGTGCGCAAATAATGGACTATATATATATATATCAATTCATATTGTAATAACCAGCTGGTGTTGATGTTTTATTTTCGTGTGGTTTGGATTTGATGTTAGTTTTTCCTGTGTTTGCAAACACACTGTCCGTGCCTGAATGGTGACTGGTGGAGAATGAATAAGTGTTGTTGTATGTTGGGGGGAAGCGCAGACTCATGGAGACGAATTTGACGAAAGTGTTTTCACAGGAGGTAAAACCTGTTGTGCCGTTTATCATAAGATTGATAATACATTTTAAAACAAGCGCTAGACTTTGTGTGATTTCTCCTGGGGGCTACAATATATTATATTACTTTAATTAGTTTTTTAGTAAAAAAAAAACACCTGTATTTTTAAGGTGTGGCAGTAATGAAAATGCTGTGGCGGCGCACCACATTCAACTACATTAGAGGCCTACTGAAATTATTTTTTAAAATTTAAACAGGGATAGCAGGGGGTGCTCCACTAACCACGTTAATCCCAGATTCCGAACTAACAAAGGTCTTAACTCATTCTCTTTCTATGCCACATCAATGTGGAATGCGCTCCCAACAGGTATAAAAGAAAGGGCATCTCTATCCTCCTTCAAAACCGCAATAAAAGTTCACCTCCAGGCAGCTACAACCCTAAACTAACACCCTCCCCGGATTGCTAATAATCAAATGTAAACAATCAAATGCAGATACTTTTTCTTTTTCTTATGCCTTCTGATCTCTCTCTCTCTCTCTCTCTCTCTCTCTCTCTCTCTCTCTCTCTCTCTCTCTCTCTCTCTCTCTCTCTCTCTCTCTCTCTCTCTCTCTCTCTCTCTCTCTCTCTCTCTATGTCCACTACTTGATGTCCATACCCCCCCTCCACATCCCTGATTGTAAATAATGTAAATAATTCAATGTGATTATCTTGTGTGATGACTGTATTATGATGATAGTATATATGATAGTATATATATGTATCATGAATCAATTTAAGTGGACCCCGACTTAAACAAGTTGAAAAACTTATTCGGGTGTTACCATTTAGTGGTCAATTGTACGGAATATGTACTTCACTGTGCAATCTACTAATAAAAGTCAATCAATCAATCAATCAAAGATCCATTCTATGTGTCATACTTGATCATTTCGCGATATTGCCATATTTTTGCTGAAAGGATTTAGTAGAGAACAACGACGATAAAGTTAGCAACTTTTGGTCGCTGATAAAAAAAAGCCTTGCCTATACCGGAAGTAGCGTGACGTCACAGGAGGAAGGACTCCTCACATTTTCCCATTGTTTACAATGCAGCGAGAGAGATTCGGACCGAGAAAGCGACGATTACCCCATTAATTCGAGCGAGGATGAAAGATTTGTGGATGAGTAACGTGAGAGTGAATGTGGAGTTGAAACTCAGTGTGAATGAAGTGTCCCTGCCCTGGAAGTAAGGAGCTGTCTCCTCCTTAATCTTACTCCTTGGTGAAGTACCAGAAAGAACTACATTTCCCAGAACACCAAGGTCAAGATGGCCGCCAATTGGCTGATTCAAGGCAGCTGTTAAGGAATGGTGGTGCTGTCTCATTTCATGCAAGCAAGCAGAGCGGCAAGACGCAAAAATCTACAAGATCCATCTTTAAAAGACTTCCAACACACCAATGGTCGGTGAATATACCCACTTTGCAATATGCTGAAATGCTTATTTGTTAAAACTCACCTTGACATGTTGGTTTACTTACCTGTCTTAAATTGTTTTTAGTTTGAACCACAGCAAATTTACTCCAACCTTGAGAATTGATTGCATCTGGGTATTTTCTTACTGTTTGATAATTAAAAAGCATGAGTTAATTGAATTGTTAAATAAGCTCAATTTAAAGGGATAAAAAGTCAAAGATTATGGTTCAAAGTTAAAAGTAATAAAGATAAAAGCAAAGTTGAAGGATAAAAATGTTAAAACTTTTGCTTAAAGTTAAGCTAATTATACTTACCTTTATACTTACCTTACTAATTAAGCTACCTTATTAATTAAGCTAATTATACTTACCTTTTACTTACCTTTACTCCGTTTGGTGGATTTACTCAGTTCCATCATGGTAATGAATTTACATGATTGATTACTTAATTGCATGATTAGTTAAATGATTAATTGAGTGAACGATTAAGTAATTAAACGATTGATTGATTAAATTAAATGATCAATTAATTTTGACTTCTTTAAAGTGACTAAAACTACTTTTCTGATTTACTTGTTTCATTTTACTGAAACTGGTTAATTTGACAGTGCATTCACATGCATTTAATCTAAGTGTCTAGAGTCCTTTTGAAAAGTAATGTTAGATAATTTAAAAGTTTAAACAATGGTATTTAAAAGTTTGCAAATTTAACTTTAAAAATAATACCTGTTTGAGTCAGTTGAATTTGAACCTTTTTGTAAATACCTGTACATATATTGTTTTTCCATTGTTAACACTTGTGTTCGAAGGTTAACAACCTGATTGAATGAAGATCAACAGAAAAGAAACCAACAAAGCCAAAAAGTTGGATAAATAAAGTTGATCAATTGGAAATCCGAGTTGTCCTGGTGTCCTTTACGGAGTCAATAAGTGGAACTTGACAGTTGTTAACCACGGACCAGCCCTGGACAGTGAAGATCAAAGGCCTCAAGACCCAGGGGAGCTGTGGACGCCGGAGAAAACGGGATAAAGATGGCCGAAGAGGTATTGGGGAAGACTGCCGTGATCCTCAAGCAGGAGAGGACGACAGCCAAGAGGAACCTGACCAGAGTGGCCAACCTGATCTCCAGAGGAGCAGGCACCATGCTGCAATCCGAACTAAAAGAGGAGTTTGCCAAGTTTGCCGACCGTTTCACATCACTGCTGGATGCCAACGAGGACTTCAAGATTGGCCTGGAGGCTGACGTCAAGAAGGATGACCCAGATGGGGAGCTCGAGAAACAGCAGGAGGATGACATCCGAGCAACTATAAAAGATGCCGAAGATAAGATGGCAGAAATCAAGGACATTGTCCAGACCAACCTGTGGGGAAGATACGGGAAGACTGAGCTGAAGGCAGCGATTTCCGAGGCAGAGGACGCCATTCAAAGGGCTGAAAATGTAGCAGTTGAAAGCAACAACGTGGAAGGCTATGACGTTTACCTCACCCTGCTGAATGAGACGGTGAGTGTTACCATCCATACCATGGCCCATTGGGAGAAATGGATCCCTCAGCACTTAAAGGACGAGATGGATGACAAACTAACACAAGTGAAAGCAGCTCACTACAGGCTCAAGTTGAGGAAAGCTGAATTCGCCACATCCAGGAGGCTGGCTGATCAAGGTGCAGGAGGACGACCTGGCCAACCAACACATCCCATTGTGAGGATAAAGCCTACATCCCTACCAGTCTTCCATGGGAGCAAAATAGACTTTCACAGGTGGAAGAAGGATTGGGAGAGCCTCCAGAAACAAGGGGAGCCGACTGGATCACCAGAGGTAAAGAAGATCCAGCTGTTGGAGAGCGTCAGTCATTCCATTGCCAAGGAACTAAGACTGTCCACCTACACCACAGCAACAGATATCTTCAGGGTCCTCGAAAACAGGTACGGCAACAAATCAACGATCACAGTCGAAATCTTGGAAGCGCTGGACAAGATGGCACAAGTCAAGGGGAACCAGCCCAGGAAGGTCATTGACCTAATACAAGCTGTGGAGAAGGCCCTGGCTGACCTGACGGAGCTAGGAAACTCTGGAGCCATCAGAAACCCCCTCGTCATCAGGTCGATTGAAAGCAAGTTACCAGATTTCATAAAAAGAGACTGGCTGATGTATATGGTTGAGCCCACCAACCGTGTAACCCCAGACAACCATTTTGATATGCTCCTAAAGTTCCTAAAGAGCCAGGAGAAAATACTGGAACGACTCGAGCAACTAAAGCTGGTGGACAAAGCGGAAGAAGCAGACAGGAAGAAGCCAGAAAGAAAGTTTGCATCTACCAGGGCTACGAGTAAAGATGGTGACGAGGTCTGTGGCATTTGTGGTGGTGGTGGGCACACCAACAAGATCTACTTTTGCAAAAAGTTTAAAGGCTTGAAGCTACATGAGAAGAAAATGGCCCTGAAGAAGCTGGGAGCGTGCAGGAAGTGTCTTGGGTATCACGACGCAGGTGGCTACTGCAGAGACACCTTCCTATGCGGAAACCAAGACTGCAAAAGGGCAAGCGGCACACCTGACCACCACTACTTCCTATGCCCAACAGCAGAGGCCAGAAGAGAAGGAAGCAAAGGTGCAAAAGGAGGAAAAGAAGGAAAAGGTAAATTCACTGAGGAACAGGAGGCCTTCTTGTCACAACTTGCCCCAGAACTGGCAGAGAAGGGCAGAAAGGCATTCTCAAACCGAGCCTCAATGACTCTCAAATCAGCGGGCCAGTCTGAACTGCTGAAGGAAACTGGGCTGGCTGAGTTACCAGTGATGATGATGTTGATGATGGTCACAGCTAACGCAGGTCAGAAGATTGGCACACTTATAGACCTGGCATCCGACACAAATTACATCACTCACAAAGCTGCCGAAAGACTTGGCCTGAGAAGTGAAGACATAGCGCTGGTCGTACATGGAGTTGGAGGCATGACAATGAAAGTCAGGACGAAAAGGTACCTCCTGAAGGTCCGAGTCAAGACTCCCAAGGGGACTGAGCGAGCACATCAACTGGTCTGCTATGGCCTGGAGCAAATTGCAAAGGTCCATCAAGCAACTGAACCCGAAAAGTTGAAAAGCTTCTTCCCAGATGTCCAGCTTGAGGAGTTAGAAAGACCAGAGGAAGTCGAGCTCCTCATAAGCCATCGCGAGGGACGACTCGCACCCCAAAGACTAAAAGTCATCGGTGACCTTGTCCTATGGGAGAGCCCCCTGGGCAAAACAGTCGGTGGAGCACACCCTGACTTGCTCGAAGAAGTGGAGGTGGCAGCATATGAGTCAAGAACCCACTTTGCCCGCTCCATGAGAACCGCTGCTGTCCGATACCAAGAGATCACAGTCCCAGCGTCTGAGCCAGGCCGGCTACAGCAGGACGATGTGGCCCACGCAACTACATCTGCCAGTAACCGTGAATTTCTTGATTGGTGGCACTGGGACAGCATCGGAGCTGCATGTGAGCCGAAATGTGGAAGCTGCCGGTGTGGAAACTGTCCTCCAGGAGGAAAGGACATGACCCTAGCGGAGGAGAGGGAGTTTGAGATCATTAAAGGAGGACTCACCTACAAGATGGAGGACTCTCACTCCTCAACTCCACACTGGGATGCCAAATATCCCTGGACTGAAAATCCAGCCTCTCTCCCCAACAACAAAAGAGCAGTCCAAGCTTGCTTCTTGAGAATGGAAAAGCAACTGAGCAAAGACCCAGACTGGAAAGTTGCATATTCCACCCAGATCCATGAAATGGTCCAAAGAGGCGCAGCCATAAAACTCACCAATGAAGTCATGGAGAAGTGGAAAGGACCAGTTTGGTATGTCAGCCACTTGGTGGCGCCAAATCCCCATTCAGTGACTACACCAGTTCGTATTGTCTGGAACAGCAGCCAAAAATACAACGGAGTGAGCATGAATGATCTTCTCCTAAAAGGACCAGATGTTCTCAACCCCATCAGAGCTGTCCTGCTCCGATTCAGAGAAGGAGTGAACGCAGCTCTGGGCGACATCAGAAAGATGTATAACTCTGTCTGGTTGGAAGAGCGAGAGATGCATCTGCACAGGTTCCTGTGGAGAGACAGCCCAGAAGAGGAAATCAGTGAGTATGCCGTCACCAGAGTCAATATGGGCGACAAACCTGCTGGCTGCATTGCTCAATTGGCCATGAGGGAAACTGCAAGTCTGCCCAACTTCACTCACCTGCAGGATGAACGCAGAGTCATTGAAGAAGACAGCTACGTGGATGACCTGTTGACCTCCCACAATGACCTGAACAGACTTGACCAAATCACAGCTGGAGTTGAAGAGGTCCTAAAGGCTGGAGGCTTCTTCCTCAAACCATGGGTCAGGTCAGGGCAAAGTGGGAGGAAAGAAACTGAAGCGGATGTCCTAAAGCCAGAGCAAGGAAACACCTTGATTCTTCCAAACCAAATAAGAGAAGGAGAGAACAAAGCCCTGGGCATCGGCTACCAGGTGGACAAAGACAAACTGTACATGCTGACGGCGGTTAACTTTTCCAATAGGAAGAAAAAGATGAGAGTTGGCAAAGATCTTCTTGAAGAGGAGGTGAGAGCTGAAACGCCTAACCCACTGACGAGGAGAGCTCTCCTAAGCCAAGTTGCTGCACTGTACGACCCAATCGGCCTAGTTGCACCGGTCAAGCAGAAGGGAGCAATTCTCGTCCGTAAAGCATTCCAAGAAGGAGGGGGTGGCAAGCTGACCCAAGAAACCTGGGATCAACCTCTTTCAGAAAGACTCAGGGAAGAAGCCATACAGCTCTTCGAGGAATATGCCCAGCTTGGACAGGTGAAATTCCACAGGAGCCTCACACCGCCCGACTGGAAAGAGAAACCCTACGGCATCACATTTTCTGACGGAAGTGACAAAACCTATGGTGCTGTGATGTACGTCAGATGGGAGACAAGTCACGGAACTGAAGTTCGATTCGTGGAAGCAAAGGCCAAACTGACACCCCTGGACCAAAAGGGAGATGCTGTAAAAGCAGAAATCTGTGGCGCAGTCTTTGCTGCCAGAATTCGGAAGTACGTGGAGAAACATGCCCGTATGAAGATTGAGAAATGGTTCCACCTACTGGACAGTCAAACAGTCCTCGGGGCCATCCAACGAGAATCATACGGATACCAAACCTTCTTCGCCAACAGAGTGGGCGAAATCCAGATGTCCGGGCCAGTGCAAGACTGGTGGTGGATCAGAGGAGATCTGAACATTGCTGACTTAATAACAAGAGGAGGCAATCCCAAAGACTTAAATGAGGAATCCACATGGCAAAACGGACCAGAGTTCCTGAAGTGGCCAGTGGAGGAGTGGCCTATTCAGTCAGCTGGAGAAGTTGCAGCCCAGGCCAGGGAGAGTGTAAACAAGCTTCAAAGAAAGGCATTCTCTGCTGCACTGACCAGAGCTCAAGCTAAGATGAGTCGGCAAAAAGAAGACCCACTGGCCACTCCGGAAAAGGAAAGTCCCTGTGAAGAATCGAAACCTATTATGCCAAGAAGAAAACCCACTAGCTGGGTGAAACATCTTGTGGATGTAAAAAGGTTCAGTAGCCTGACAAAACTGATCAGAGTTGTTGCCTGGACACGACGAGCTGCCGAGCAGTGGCTGAAGAGGAGGTCGAACCCAGGACAACCAAAGTGGGAGGAAACACCCAAGCAGGCTGGATTGGCTGGCACTGAACTAGAAGGTGCACGTGAAGACGTCTTCCTCGCAGCTCAAGAAGGGAGGATCCAGATATCTAACGAAGATGAGACAGCCGTGCCAGTCTTGCCATTTGAAGCATGGGTGTCAACATTGCTGGCACAAGAATCCCATGACGCTAACCACGAGGGGGTAGCAGGAACCCTTCTACGGATGAGGAAGACAGCGTGGATAATAAAGGGCCGGAGAATTGCCAAGAAAGTAGTTGACAGCTGCATAGTTTGCAGAAAGAACAGAGCAAAGAAGTGTCAACAAATCATGGCAGACTTACCTCCAGAGCGAACCACCCCAGCTGCTCCTTTTGAATTCACAACCATGGACCTATTCGGCCCTTATGAAGTGAAGGATGAAGTCAAGAAAAGAACCAGACTGAAAGTGTGGGGAATCGTCTTCAGTTGCATGGCCTCCCGTGCCATACACACTGAACTAGTGAGTGACCAGTCATCCCAAGGCTTCCTCCTCGCCTATCAGAGGTTCACGTCACTCAGAGGACATCCCAGGAAGCTCTGGTCAGACCCCGGCACAAATTTTGTGGGCGCCAAACCTGCTCTGGAACAGCTGTACACATTCCTTGACCGACTGGACAAGTCTCAAGTCGAAGACATGGCTGCCAACCATGGAACAGAATGGTCCTGGAAGATCCACCCTGCGGATTCTCCCCACAGAAATGGTGCTGCAGAAGCGGCTGTCAGAGTGGTCAAACGGGCCCTGACCAATGTCGGCGGAGATGGTGTCTTCACCTGGGGTGAATTTCAAACCTTCCTCTACATGGCTGCCAACCTTGCAAATGAGCGACCAATCGATGCAAGAACTCAAAGCAGGGAAGACTGTGTGGAATACATCACCCCGAACTCTCTGCTCCTAGGGCGTGCCAACCCTAAGGGAGATCCTGGAGACTTCCAGTTTGATCGCTATCCTTATAAAAGACTGCAAGTAATTCAAGCTGAAGTCACCAAATTCTGGAAGAAATGGAGCCAACTAGCTGGACCCAACCTCTTCATAAGAAACAAATGGCACACCAAAGAGCGAAATGTTTCTGTCGGAGATGTGGTCTGGTTGGCTGACCAAAATGCCCTGAGAGGACAGTACAAGCTGGCCAGAGTAGTCAGAGCCAATACGGACAGCAAAGGCATCGTAAGAGACGTGCTTGTGAGGACCTTTCCCAGCTATCCTGTCCCCATCAAGAAGACAAGCGACAAAGAAAAACCGACCACGAAAACCAAGAGGCTCAGACATCAAATCCCAGCAACAATCCTGCATAGGGATGTCAGACGCCTCATCATTCTAATTCCCATTGAAGAACAAAGGAAAGAAGGACCTGTGTGACCCCATTGGGTTTTGAAAACCATGAGGGCCAAGTGGGAGGTGTGGAGTTGAAACTCAGTGTGAATGAAGTGTCCCTGCCCTGGAAGTAAGGAGCTGTCTCCTCCTTAATCTTACTCCTTGGTGAAGTACCAGAAAGAACTACATTTCCCAGAACACCAAGGTCAAGATGGCCGCCAATTGGCTGATTCAAGGCAGCTGTTAAGGAATGGTGGTGCTGTCTCATTTCATGCAAGCAAGCAGAGCGGCAAGACGCAAAAATCTACAAGATCCATCTTTAAAAGACTTCCAACACACCAATGGTCGGTGAATATACCCACTTTGCAATATGCTGAAATGCTTATTTGTTAAAACTCACCTTGACATGTTGGTTTACTTACCTGTCTTAAATTGTTTTTAGTTTGAACCACAGCAAATTTACTCCAACCTTGAGCATTGATTGCATCTGGGTATTTTCTTACTGTTTGATAATTAAAAAGCTTGAGTTAATTGAATTGTTAAATAAGCTCAATTTAAAGGGATAAAAAGTCAAAGATTATGGTTCAAAGTTAAAAGTAATAAAGATAAAAGCAAA
This sequence comes from Entelurus aequoreus, assembly GCF_033978785.1. NCBI lineage: Eukaryota > Metazoa > Chordata > Actinopteri > Syngnathiformes > Syngnathidae > Entelurus > Entelurus aequoreus. Next base: position 42,018,073 of record NC_084733.1, on the reverse strand, counting down.
GTTGAAGGATAAAAATGTTAAAACTTTTGCTTAAAGTTAAGCTAATTATACTTACCTTTATACTTACCTTACTAATTAAGCTACCTTATTAATTAAGCTAATTATACTTACCTTTTACTTACCTTTACTCCGTTTGGTGGATTTACTCAGTTCCATCATGGTAATGAATTTACATGATTGATTACTTAATTGCATGATTAGTTAAATGATTAATTGAGTGAACGATTAAGTAATTAAACGATTGATTGATTAAATTAAATGATCAATTAATTTTGACTTCTTTAAAGTGACTAAAACTACTTTTCTGATTTACTTGTTTCATTTTACTGAAACTGGTTAATTTGACAGTGCATTCACATGCATTTAATCTAAGTGTCTAGAGTCCTTTTGAAAAGTAATGTTAGATAATTTAAAAGTTTAAACAATGGTATTTAAAAGTTTGCAAATTTAACTTTAAAAATAATACCTGTTTGAGTCAGTTGAATTTGAACCTTTTTGTAAATACCTGTACATATATTGTTTTTCCATTGTTAACACTTGTGTTCGAAGGTTAACAACCTGATTGAATGAAGATCAACAGAAAAGAAACCAACAAAGCCAAAAAGTTGGATAAATAAAGTTGATCAATTGGAAATCCGAGTTGTCCTGGTGTCCTTTACGGAGTCAATAAGTGGAACTTGACAGTGAAGGACTAGCGTGCAGTGCAGGACAAATCTTTTTTCGCTCTGACCGTAACTTAGGTACAAGGGTTCATTGGATTCCACACTTTCTCCTTTTTCTATTGTGGATCACGGATTTGTATTTTAAACCACCTCTGATTCTATATCCTCTTGAAAATGAGAGTCGAGAACGCGAAAAGGACATTCACAGTGACTTGTATCTCCACGACAATACATCGGCAAAGCTCTTTAGCTACTGAGCTAACGTGATAGCATTGGGCTCAAATGCAGATAGAAACAAAATAAATAAACCCCTGACTGGAAGGATAGACAGAAGATCAACAATACTATTAAACCATGGACCTGTAAATACACGGTTAATAATTTCCAGCTTGGCAAAGCTTAACAATGCTGTTGCTAACGACTAAGGCTGCAGCTAACGATTATTTTTCTATCGATTAATCTATAGATTATTTTTTCCGATTAATCGGTTAATCTATAGATTTTTTTCCCGATTAATCTATAGATTATTTTTCCTTTTACCGATTATTTTTTATTTTATTTTATTTAAAATGAAGATGAAAAAATAAATGTAGGCCAGTTTTTTCAAAAGGCATGGCTTTTATTTACAAAAAAAAAAAGTATGGCCACTCAGTCAACATTGACAACAACATGACAAAATATTCTGTAACAATGTAAACATTTAAAATGTTTAACATTTAACAAAATTAAAAGTAGCTTATTTGCTTTTTAATGTGCAAATATAAAAGTAAACATCCAGGCAAATCTTAATATTCTGCAATAGTATAAGCATTTCAAAAGTAAAAGTATTGCTTATTTTGCTTTAAAATGTGCAAAAATAAAGATAAACATCCAATACAAAAAAGTGCAAAACGAAATATTCTGAAACAACAGTGTAAACATTTCAACAAAAGTGAAAGTATTGCTTATTTGCTAAAATGTGCAAAAATAAAGATAAACATCCAATACAAAAAAGTGCCAATCTAAATATTCTGGAGCACTGTAAACATTAAGTATTGCTTTTAAAATGTGCAAAATAAACATCCAGTCCAACACAGTACACAATAACCAATTCTACTCATTCCAGTGAGTGACTAACAGTTGTAATGAAGAAAGGTTAGCATGTCTACGCTCAGAAGGGGTCGATGTGGCTGGAACTAAGAGGTAATTAGCCTTCACCTCAAACCAGGACTGCGAGCGAGCTGAGCTGCAGTTTACGTTTCTAGAAGGTCAACGGGCTCATAGTGATGTTACTAGTAGTTGACTGGGAGGTGTTTATTATCATTTGGGGAAAGTCCGCTGCCTGATGTTTACCTGCTAAACACCTATCTGCTAGACGCTGAAGCGCTGACTACATGCGCTCTGAATACGCACTGCTGATTGGCTGGTAACGTTTTGAATACGCACTGCTGATTGGCTGATAATGCTTTGTGTGTACCAATCAGATGGTTGTGTGGGTGGGACAATGCTGCGTGCTGAGACAGAGGCAGAAGGAGCGAAGCAGCTTGTTAAGACTTTAGCAGCTAAAGTTAGCTTTAGCTTAGAAACTCGTTCGGTACACCCCCGTACCGAACCGAAAGCCCCATACCGAAACGGTTCAATACAAAACATGTACCGTTACACCCCTAGCAGATACAAATGACACATTCATGTTTTTGTGTAATGATGACAACGTATGCTAACGCGGACGATTGACTAGTTGATGGTTGATGGTTTTCTTTTCAAATGTTCGTTCATAGCCGTTGTGCTGCTATGATAGGCCATTTACGCTCGACACAGTGTGCATACAACAACATTATTAGGCTGTGTATTGAAATACTCCCACACTTTTGACGACTTTTGGCGTGCTTTTTCCCCCTCGCTCGCACAGTCTTCTTTGCGCTCCGCCATGACGGTAGTGTGCCGTAAATATGCGACGCGCCGACGCACAAAAACGGCGTCGACGTATTTACGTAACCGATGGCGTCGACGTATTTACGTAACCGATGACGTCGACTACGTCGACGCATCGTTTCAGCCTTACTAACGACGCCATTGAAGCTAACTTAGCTACCGGACGGCGGCGACCGCGGGTGTTGTAGCTTTCGACGACACCAGAGTCGGCAAGAAACATATATTTCCCCAAAGTTACGTACGTGACATGCACATAGCGACACGCACGTACGGGCAAGCGATGAAATGTTTGGAAGCTAAAGCTGTACTCACGGTAGCGCGTCTGCTATCCATCTCAAAGTCCTCCTGGTTGTGTTGCTGTAGTCCGTCGCTAATGCACCGATCGCACCTACAGCTTTCTTCTTTGCAGTCTCCATTGTACATTAAACAAAATGCAAAAGATTCACCAACACAGATGTCCAGAATAATGTGGAATTTTGGGATGAAAACAGAGCTTTTTGTATTGGATTCAGTGGGTCCGAATACTTCCGTGTCAACCATTGACGTCACGCGCATACGTCATCATACATAGACGTTTTCAACCGGAAGTGTGGCGGGAAATTTAAAATTGCACTTTATAAGTTAACCCGGCCGTATTGGCATGTGTTGCAATGTTAAGATTTCATCATTGATATATAAACTATCAGACTGCGTGGTCGGTAGTAGTGGGTTTCAGTAGGCCTTTAAGGGTAAACTCTGTGTTTAAAAAAAAAGCTGCGCACAGGTACAGATTGATTATTATTGATTAAGCAGATTTGTTTTCTAAACCTATCCACACAAAGGTTTTGTTGCATAGGAAAACTCTCATAAACCCAGTGTTGGGTTGGTTACTGAAAACCAGTAACTAGTTACAGTTACTAGTTACTTTATTTCAAAAGTAACGCAGTTACTAACTCAGTTACTTACACCAAAAAGTAATGCGTTACTGTGAAAAGTAACTATTTCGTTTTTTTTTAAGGCTCCCATTAATGCCCTTTTAGCCTTCATTTCAGTACTGTTATTGCACTGGAGAATAATACAATCTGTTTGAGTTTGAGTTTGAGTTTATTTCGAACATGCAAGCATACAACATGATACATCACAATTTCCAGTTTCTCTTTTCAACATGTTCGAAAAGGACTAGGAAGAAGCAGAGCTTATTTAATCCTACCCCTTTTCTTTACATAACCGTTGCTAAAACTTTTTGTTCACTTCCTGTTCACAATTTATTCACAATAAACTCCATAAGTAATCACAATAAAAATAAATAAATAAATAATAGTAATAATTTAATAATAATAATTGGTGAAGTAAGTCATATTTCATATGATGAGATAAGTAAGATTACTTTAAGAATGAATGAATGAATGGATTAAATAAATTGAGGAACGTCTCCCCTGTGCCCCTCAACTACAGTCTGGGAGCACGCCCCCTCCCCCCACACACAAAGCACGCCTTTTCTTTTCCTTGTGACACAGAAGGACGACACCACAGCGCTCCAATAAAACACACTCAGATCTTCTGTTTCTAGCCGATACTACATAAAAAATAACATAAAATAACGCAGTAGCGCATCATAACGTTAACTGAGTTACTGAATATAAAAAATAACGCGTTAGATTACTAGTTACCGCCGAAACTAACTGTGTTACAGTAACGCGTTAGTCCCAACACTGCATAAACCACACCCAGCATACCCCTGAGCAACTTCTGATTAGTCCTGGTATTTTCATGGAATATATATCCAAAATAATTGATGACAGCGGCAACCTTGTAGAAAATAAATAATCAGAAGGACTCCAAAAAAGGGTGAAAAAAGTCTACATATTAAGAGTAATTGTCGTAATACAGCAGAATAGAACATCATTTAATTAATGTGATCACCACTCTTGCAAGTATTGACAGTGGCAACCGTGCACAAAATAAATCAAAATGACTCTAAATAAGTCTGGGAATATTTCACTAATCAGAGAAACTGCAGTAATGCCATGGCACAAATGCACAATGGGAACGCAGGCCAGTGGGGGCCAATAGAGGGCAGGAGAATGACATGGTCCAGCACGGTACCAATAGCCTAGTGTGAATACACAACAGCACCCCTGCTGGTTGCAGACAAATATTGCACTGTAGTTTACCTCGCATACTTCAAGAACATTACAATAATCATAATTCATCAATTATTCCCACCGTTACCATGTCCACTCCCATTCTATTGGTCATGGCGGTACACAATATATATATAGCTCGGTATAGCTTGGTTGGTAGAGCGGCCGTGCCAGCAACTTGAGGGTTCTAGGTTCAATCCCCGCTTCTGCCAACCTAGTCACTGCCGTTGTGTCCTTGGGCAAGACACGTTACCCACCTGCTCCCAGTGCCACCCACACTGGTTTAAATGTAACTTAGATATTGGGTTTCACTATGTAAAGCGCTTTGAGTCACTAGAGAAAAAGCGCTATATAAATATAATTCACAATTCACTTCACAATGGCAGAATTTTGTATAAATATACTGTGCAGTGCCTTTTTTAACCATTGAGTAGCTGAGATCGATATGCTCTTGGCCCAATGTTATCCTATTCTAGTTGGACTTTTCACAAAGGGGTGGGGCGACTGTGTTTCTCTGACATTTGACAGGAAACCCACACAATCGAGAGTAGTCATCCAAGCCAAACCTACTGCTGTCTTTTGATACCTATTTATTACATGCCAAGCCTCTTCTTTATTAAGTTGTCACTATCAGCGAAACTTTATTAAGTTGTCACTATTAGCAGCGCTTAAGCCTTAGTGATTAAAGTACAGTTTAGTCAGTCAAGTTTAAAGGATTGTCAGACACAGAGTAATCTTTTAACAATTTAACTACTGAAGTAAGGCGCATGTTTAAGAAAATGTTCAGCTCTTTGTAGACTGATCATAGCTTAGCTCATTGTCCTGTATTTTGCCATTGTTGCACTATTTTTTTCCAGTTAATTCATGTGATTCAAATAATAAAATGATGGTGTTACATGACAGGATGAATGTGCTGTATTCTGGTAAAACGCAGGATCTTCCTACCACAATATCCACTATGGTGTGATTGAAGTTTTACACTGCTCCTGTTGTTGTTGTCGCTCTTTCATGTTTGACAAAGCGCTGAAGGAAACGTGTATCTTATCAAACACTGTAAGTTAGAAGTCATCCGCTGCAAATTAATATCCAGAAAACCAGTTCCGTCAGTTTTAGTGTAACTAATTGAGGGACAAGCCTCCCTTGACAGCACTGCTTACAAAACAGGTAATGTCATGCAGTCATCCAGACTGCACCAAAAACTGGACTATAGCATTAGCTATGGATTACTTCAGACCATTGTTTAGCATGAATAATTGACTATGTATTAACGTCAAAGTGACATATCCTTAATGGTTGATCTAACTGTGTTGCTCTTTGCTCATCAGAATTTTAACACAATTGTCTCCCTGTGTGATTTTTGCTTCATGTCAAAATCCTGTTATCTCCAATGTGGTCTTTTTTTTTTATTACCCATTATGCTCTAGTGACAGGTGTGGGGTCTTTGAGCAGGTGGAGCACATCTGAGGGCTGTTTAGAGCAGGATGACAAGTCATATCTCTTGGGACACGATGTGTTAAATATTAATTTGGATCCTTCCCTTTTGTTACCCACTGATTTTATTACTAAACTTCTGATACTTTTCAGTCTTTCTCTTTTTCACTATAGTCATGTCTCAAATGTTCATCTTATTTTGATGCAGTGTGGGGAGCACTAAACCCTAATCTGGCTCTAATTTCCATTTTGTGTCGGCAGGATGATGACATCGACGTCAAGCGCGTAAATAGCAAAGTACAGCAAGGCTATTGTACAGTGATGAATGCTAACATCTTCCATCAGCATGCTAGATTTTTAGTCTGCAAGCAACACAAATGCTGTAAATCTTCTTTCTGTGGGAATTCCACTAAAGGTGTGACGATACACTCATCCACTAAAGGTGTGACGATACACTCATCTCATGAGATGAGACAAGATTTTAAAATTAATTCTAAGCACGGACACAGTGACAATTCCATAGGCTGGCAGGCGATGGTGGGGGTGGGTCATTGAGGCCATAATTCCCTTTCTTACAAAAAAAACTTCTGTAACAAGGTATTTATGAATAGACAAGGAATACAGATGTTTTAATTTGACGTTGGGATGTAACAATATGAAAATTTAATATCACTGTAGTTGTGACCATAATTATCACGGTTACCATTATTATCGCAGTGTTGTTGAATATGCTCATACTTATACACACACTGAAATCTTTTGATATTATTAAAAGAAATTACTAAAATAAATAGACACATTGTTCAGAAAACCCACTATTTTGTATGTTTTGTGTTTCTTATGCTTTACTGATAGTGTTTTAGTCATAGTATTTTATCTATTTTAATTGCTAAGCTTTTATTGTTTTGAATATTTGTTTACACAGCCACAATTTTAAGATTTATTTAAGTGAAAAGTGTGAAACAAAATCTATCATTATTATTTTTATTTCTGGCGGGCACTGTGGCATTGTATTCTTTTCAGCGGTCCTTAACGCACCGTAAAAACAGAACAATGCTAAGAGACCACAGCTTGTTGGTTAAATGTGTATAATTGAATAGCTTGGTTGCTCAGACAGCAATGTGTATATACATTTAGATTGGTGTATGTCCTTTCTTAATGGGCAAACACATTAATGTCTTTTGTTTTCATGTTAAGGTAGCGAGCTGACGCGAGTCAATCCGCCAGTTTATCAAAGTGCAGTTATCAATCACGTTTGTATGGTATTTCATATAGTCTCCCATCATCCATTCTCAGCATAATTTCTTTCATCTCATGGCTTAGCCTCATTTTTAGTCTTTGTCATACATAATTCCGGCACTACCCATAAACAGGCTGACTTTTCAGGGGGTCTTCAGTTTGCCATGTGGTAGCAATATGAACTCAACAGAGGATGACACTTGATTTATGCTAGTGTGCCAGGATGCCTTCTAGTCTTTATTTAATTCTACTAGCCAAATAAAAAAATTATAGTTATTTTACATTAACAACAAGAATATATTTTTCTCTGTAAGTGAGTTGTGCACTGCTATCCCAGAATGTGATTACATGGTCGGGTGCAGTCAAAAAGTATTTTTATTCAAAGCTGCCAAGGAGTGGCACGGCTCTCCCAAAGATTGGAGTAACAAAAATACAAAGATGCCAAAAATATAAAAGCTTAAACAAAAACTCACCAGAACGCAGATGACATGCAAGAAGCAGGTAGGATGTAGAGTCCATGGAAAAACATACAAATGCCATGTAAATACTGACTGTTCAAACACTTCCAACAAACACAATGATCCAGTAACTAAAATGCCATCTGAACTAATGAGTCAACTCATTGTTAAACCTACCTGCCATCACTGTCCAACAGAAAGTAAAGGAATTGGTTACATTGCAAAACACGAACCGGAAAATACAGAATAAGAGTAAAAGAAAATCATATAAATCAAAGGCTATAAACAAGACTAGCAGTCCAGGGGTTGTTTGTTTACTGTTCAAAAACCATAATTCCTCAGTGATGATCAATTTGTTAACACACAAGTGCACTCAATACAACAATTATCTTATTAATTGGCAATGATAAGGCTCCACTATGTAATCTTGTTATTGACTTTTAGCCTGGCATTGATCCAGTACAACCCTTTTATTGAAGTACCCTAAACCTTAAGCTCAAGCAATGATGCAAAAATAACAGTTTAAGTAATATTGACTTTCAACAACGCATTTGCTGAGTATAAATGTATTGATGCATAGCGGAGGTATGTATGACTGTTGCTCAACTTCCCATAACTAACATAATTTTTTTTCTTCTTTGGACTACAAAATAAAACTAACAGTTCATTTTTGCTGCAGGCGTAGAAATGATCAATTCAACAATGGATTCCACTAATCAACAGAATTCTTAAAGAAGGAATCTATTTTTATGTTTCCTTTATGTCCCTCACCATATTAATGAAGTTAATCGATCAGTAACTGTCATCAATGGCTTTGCCTAATACTAATATATATGTTTTTTTATTGACAAAACTGTACAATTTGATATGGCCACTATTCGAAATGGCCAATAGGTGCATTTTGAAAACACCACTTCAGGATCGCACGTTTACAAATTTAGGATGGCACTTGCTCACTCAGTCCATAAGGACTTAGGTTTGGGACCACAGAGTTGTCGTTTAAACTCTGCAGACCAAAAAAGGAACGGGTGGCTGCTGGAGACAGCTGATCAAGTGATGGTCAACTAAGTTATCTGTTAAACAAAGTTCTATATTTGCATTTAAGATTCTTACCTCTCTTTTACAGATATCATTGACAAGAGTGAGCTGAAGCCCTTCTTCGAGAACAACTGTTCACAGATTTATTTTATATTTTATGAAAATTTCATTACACTGGAAAGTAACTTAAAGCAAAAAGGTGAGTTCAACATTTTGTGTTTCTGCGCTCACATCCACACCGAGAGTTCAATAATTAACATCTCTCTGCTCTCTGTGTGATTTGTTGCAATAGTTAATTTTCTACTTTGTCCACCCCTATGTTGGTAATAATAGGCAAGGCACATATTTTTTTATAGTGCACACTTTGTACACAAGGCAATTCAAAGTGCTTTAAAGAAAATTGTAAGAAGGCAAAAATATACATTAATTGTAAAGATAATCATTACTCATATTAATATCAGAAAATCAAATACTCATAAAGACAATCATAATTCAAATTAAAATCAGTCAAAGATTGTAGATGAAACACTTTTTGTTATCAAAATTAAATAAAAGTTTTTTCAGCCTGGATTTGAACCTACTTCTAGAAGTCCCAAACACTGCTACAATTTCTCACAGTAATTAAAATGTCCACAAAATTGACCACTTTATAATGTGTTCACACTTAATTATTTTACTTGTTTTTCACAGGGATCAAATCTCAACGGGAGGAGCTGGACTCCATCCTCTTTATTTTTGAAGTAAGTTGCACTTTCTCTGGTTTTCTCAAATTGTTTAAGTTCGATTTACCGAAAAGAGCTGAACAATCAAGCCATGTCTTTATGGGGGAAGGGGACTCACGTCAATCATTCTCCAGTTTAAGTGTATATGATGGCCCCTCCCCCTTTTTTACGACACAGTTTTATGTTGCACACAGAGGTTAAAGTCCTCCACCTTGTTTTTTTCCCATCTGAATGCAAAGTCAGCTCCAGTTTTCAACACAAACACTCAGCTCTCCAGTTACATATGCCTACGGTAGGACTATAAGGACAGCAGCACATAAAATAGGAAACAATTTAATTGTTATTCTTGTACAGTATGCATCACTCTCTGTCTTCACCCATGTGAGACGTATGCAGAACCGCTTTTGTGACACATTGTGTGAAAAAAACTCACAATCACAAACAAAAAATCTGTCTACTAGGTATGGATGGGCATACATGGCGTAAAATCTATATTGTAATATATATTTCAGCTTCCTACACTAACGATATACTGTATTGCGTAGTGGGTAGAGCAGCCGTGCCAGAATCCTGAGGGTTGCAGGTTCGCTCCCCGCCTCTTGACATCCAAATCACTGCCGTTGTGTCCTTGGGCAGAACACTTCACTCTTGCCCCCGGTGCTGCTCACACTGCTGAATGAATGATGAATGAATGATAGGTGGTGGTCGGAGGGACCGTAGGCGCAAACTGGCAGCCTCACTTCCGTCAGTCTACTCCAGGGCAGCTGTGGCTATAAGTGTAGCTTACCACCACCAGGTGTGAATGAATGATGGGTTCCCACTTCTCTGTGAGCGCTTTGAGTATCTAATAATAGAAAAGCGCGATATAAAATCTAATCCATTATTATTATTATTAAATGCTCCTAATTTGACTGCTGACGTATGCAATAACATATTGCATTAATTCCATTTGTATTATTTTCGCAAAACTCTTATTATTTTATTTGTTTATTTTCTGTTAAAAGTTGGTTGCTTTCTGTTACATGGTTTCAGCTACAGTTCTGTTAAAATGTAATAAGCACATATTCTTCTGTTGTTTGGATATTTTACATTAGTTTTGGGTGATACTACAAATTTGGGTAATAGTCAAATACTAAGTAGTTGCAGGGGGAGTATTGGTCATACCAATGCATATACTTAAAATCCTTAATATCATTAAATGATTCCATTTTGATCACAATAATAATCAGACAAAAACACATCATGGTGGTGTAACAATACTAATGAAATATTTAAAATATTTCTTTCTATTAGCCCTGATTTAAATCCTTGGGTTTTTGACCTAAAAGGAGAACTGTACTTTTTTTTAAATCTTGCCTATCATTCACAATCCCTATGTAAGACAAGAACACATATGCTTTTCTTTTTTTCATGCATTCAATTTTGTAAAGTACGGCAGGTACAATATGACTAACAATGCAGCTAATGGGAGTACACTATTCTGTCTATAAAGCCCTCTAAAAAAACATCCAAAAACTGCCAACAATACTCCATTTACATCTCCCACCTGAATATTAGTATTCAGGTAGTATACTTAGTATTATCCCATTAGGTTGAGTTTTTTCTTGACATGATGTGGGATCTGAGCTGAGGATGTTGTTGTGGCTTGTGCAGCCCTTTGACACACTCGTGATTTAGGGCTATATAAGTAAACTTTGATTGATTGATTGATATTAGTATTATAGTATACTGTTAGCGATATTGGCATCATAATTAAGATTCAAATTATTTTTGACGGCACTGTGATCACAGAGAGCTAACTCGTTTATGCAGCTATTGCCATACAGTACTGAGGTGCTGCTGCTGTTGCATTGCCCCTTTGTTCTTAAAAGTTAATTCTAGATTGTAAAGCATGCCTCTTACCTGGTTAGTAGAAAGTTTTAGCCATAAATCAAGAAGTTACTCAACTTTGACATCCAATTTATACACATAAATGGCGGGAAATATATGACAAGACAGTCGTTTGCAGTACCTATTAACTTTTTTTACTTGCGGAAGGATTATGATTCAATCTTCATCTAAACGGGAATGTGTGAACATCCCATCAGTCAGCATCCCGGTGAGAGCTGACATTGTATAGTAAGTGTTTGTTTTATTATGCTCATTGTTTGTATATCTTGTTTAACACTTAGCAATTCTGCTGTATGATACTTATGCATGATGCACAGTTCACTAGTGTTGTGGTTGAAGGGAAAAGCGAAGGTTGTGATGCGTCTGTGAACTTAATACGCCTACATATGCTTGAAATGAGCAAAACTAACTATTACATGTTATTATGAATGTGCCTGACTGTTACTAAATTACATATATATTTACAATGTGTATATAATAGGGGTGTAAGGGTACACAAAAATTTCGGTTCGGTACATACCTCGGTTCAGAGGTCACGGTTCGGTTCATTTTCGGTACAGTAAGAAAACAACAAAATATACATTTTTTGGCTATTTATTTACCAAATGTGTAAACAATGGCTTTATCCTTTTAACATTGGGAACACTTTAATAATTCTGCCCACGTTAATCAACATTAAACTGCCTCAAGTTGTTGCTCAGATTAAATAAAATGACAAAACTTTTCTTCTACATATAAAAAGTGCAACATTAAACAGTTTCAAGTCAACACATAATGCTTAATTTATTACAGCATTTGGGAAGCCTGTAGTTGATTTTTATTATGTAAATGTTATATTTTTATTAAAATGTGATAGCAGGGACCCTGCGAAATTAGGCTGCTCCATTACTAATGATTAATGTAACTATAGCTGAAAAAATAGTGCGATAGCAATAGGAGAGACTAAACACACGCACACAGACACACGCACACACACACCGCAAAATGTGCTAACGTTACGCTAAAAGCTAATTAGCCTTCACCTCAAGTCAGGACTGCAAGCGAGCTGAGCTGCAGTTTAAGTTTCTAGAACGTCAATGGGCTCATACTGATGTTACTAGTAGTTGACTGGGAGGTGTTTATTTTAATTTGGGGAGAGTACGCTGTCTGATGCTCACCTGCTAGACACCTATCTGCTCGACGCTGAAGCACTGACTACATATGCTCTGAATACACACTGCTGATTGGCTGTTACCGCTTTTTGTGTAACCAATCAGATGGTTGTGTGCGTGGGACAATGCTGGGTGCTGAGACAGAGGCAGAAGAAGCAAAGCAGCTTGTTAAGACTTTAGCTTAGAAACTCGTTCGGTACACCCCCGTACCGAACCGAAACCCCCGTACCGAAACAGTTCAATACAAAACACGTACCGTTACACCCCTAGTATAAAACAATAATGGAGGCCTTTTAGATGTTTTTAAGAGTGCTTTATAAGCAGGATAGAGCGATTACCATTGGGTCCATTGTTAACTGACTTTTGGTAGCGTTTATTTACAAGTTATAATGCATTAAAAAACAGATGTGTGCTTGTCTTACATAACGATCATGAAATATAGGCAAAACAAAAAAGTGCAGTTCCCCTTTAAAGTCCTCTTGTGTCCAGAGACTTATTTACTGAGTTTGTAGACAACAAAAACAACAACATATTGTTTTATAATAAAATATATTGATCTAACTAATGTAGTGTAGAACATAGAATGATATTATACTTGGTATTGTTACTGTTGTTTGTAATAATTCTCCCATCTCTGTTTACCCGTACATCCAGGAGCTCTAGATTGTGGTTAGCAGATTTTTCTATGGTGTGTAGTGTAGCATGTTTAGCTAGTCCTTGTCCTATAGGGATGACACTTGTAAGTAACATAGTTCCATCCATCCATCTTCTACCGCTTATTCCCTTCGGGGTCGCGGGGGGCGCTGGAGCCTATCTCAGCTACAATCGGGCGGAAGGCGGGGTACACCCTGGACAAGTCGCCACCTCATCGTAGGGCCAACACAGATAGACAGACAACATTCACACTCACATTCACACACTAGGGCCAATTTAGTGTTGCCAATCAACCTATCCCCAGGTGCATGTCTTTGGAGGTGGGAGGAAGCCAGAGTTTATTTGCCAAAATTTGTGCTGAGGAGCTAACTGTGTACGTAGCTCCATGCACAGCATGAAGTCGCTCTTCTAAGTTATTAATCTTAATTTATTTACATTATCACTGGAAGATGAGGCTAAAAATGTTACACACCAATTCAGAACAAGCAGGAGCACAGACGACGACATCCTCATTGCTAAGGTCGCTTAAACATACTTTTTTGAAACCCAAAAAATAGGTGCTTAGTAAAATTTAACAAAGTGTAGATTGAACTGTGCAACAGCAGAAAGTAGCCTGAAATTAACAGAAAATTAAAAAGTAGATTAATAAGAGTCGAGAGAGAGGATGATGCTCTGTTGGTTTGTCGCGACCAGGTTATCCGCCCTATCTTTACGCGTACCAAGGTCTACCAAGGGTAATATCAGTAAATTGTAAATACCAGAGTGATTAGATCAATATTCTTATTTTCACAAATTTTTGGGTCATTTTTGTTCATGTTTAAACATTCAGGGAGTAAGTTCCTGGACACAAAAGGACTTTGAGTGCGAAGACCAAAGGATTTAAATCAAGGCTGAGTTAACGCAAACATAACTATTTTTCGGGATGCACGATTAACGTGCACTGGCACCGCAGCCAAAACCGGGAACAAACACAGAGCATAAGTGGACTTGGAAAAAAGGGCACATTAAAAAGCAAGGCTTGTCCTAGGCTAGTGTGCGTTTTGTGCACAGATAAGAGTGTTTGTGTTCATGTTGTGTTGAACTGTTTGCAAAACCATAATGTTAAATAAGCAAACATTTGCACAAAGCAAACAAATTGTCCAGTCTCATGTTGATAGCTTTAAAAACTTGAAAATTATATGTCTAAGGCAGTGATTCTCAAACTGTGTTACAGGCTTCATCTAGTCGCACACCAAATAATCACTTCATTAAAGTACAGTGTTTTATTTTACTATATTCAAACACAGTGTTACTGTTCGAACTGTGTGTAATGTTACAGTAGCCAAAAGCAAAAAATATACTTGTTAAATAAAGCCTCTGGCTTGTCTTTAAAGAATAATTGGGCCTACTACGCTACTGTATTTTACTGTTGGGCATTAAGAAGGTACTTGGAGAGCCAAGTGTTTTTTGAGGTGGTACTTGGTGAAAGAAGTCTGAGAACCACTGGTCTAAGTTACACTCATCAAAACACTTCTTTGTGCAAAATATTGCAATTATTGGACGAAATATGATTGAGATTAAATATTTTAATATTTTAAAAAAGGCCTAATTTAAATGAGTAGTAGATCGTAGTTTTTGCTTTGTTTAGTTATTGTTGTTGACTGTTTTGCTCAAACAATTGTATGTATTAAATAGGAATAAATAACTATGTAGTTCAAATGTTGTGCTTATGTTGTTACACTGTCAATAGCACTTAGTGCCACACACTATGAATACATTAAAAACTAAATAAATTAATACAGTTTGATACAGTTAATACAAGTGATCGGTACTCATGAATGCTCAATATCGGACACATAAAACCCTGATCAGAACACCCCAAGTGTATTTACATCCTGTACTGTGTACAGTATTTTATACATGAATACTGATTAAGTGATTGAGTTGCGTTACTATTAGGGCTGCAACAACTAATTGATTATAAAAAATAGTTGGCGATTAATTTAGTCATCGATTCGTTGGATCTATGCTATGCGCATGCGCTGAGGCTACGTTTTTTTTTTTCGTTTAAAAAAAAAAAATGTTTTAATAAACCTTTATCTATAAACTGCAACAATTACAAGCAGCTGAGAAATAATAGTAAAAATAAGTACAAAATCAGTAAAAAAAAATAGCGCCAGGGGGGTGCTGAGGCTGCGTCTCATGAGGTTGCAGTAAGCCAGCCAATGATGTGTCATGTGCAGCTCACGTGACCACGCCGTCTCCTTTTCCTGGAAACATTCGAAAAATGGCGGAGGAAAACAGTACGGATAGTTCAGCGGAGAAACATCTTGAGGTTATTGCTTCAATAGAGAAAAGTGTACGACCTAAGTTGTCAAAAGTGTGGGAACACTTTACTTTAAAGACTTCAAAGAAGGCCGTTTCCTGCAAAATGGCACGGAAGTACAACATTGCTTCTGGAGCACCTGAAGAGGAAACATGTTGGAGCCATGGATGAAGGGAACTCACGGTACGTAACTTTTTAAGTCCATAGTCCGGGTACATTGATCCGTTGTGTCCGTCTTTGTGTCTTTTTAATATTTTGTTAACGAGGAGATTTTTTTAAGGAAGCGAAGCAGCAACTGTTGTGTATTAACTTTCAAGTGTTAGGAACTTCTTGGAGAGTGCATTTTCTGTGTTGTTTTGAGTCGCAACAGGCATTCATGAGTTCAGCTTTTTTGTGAGTAACGTTAACGTTATGCCTTTGTTGCAATGCGGGGCTGATAATGTGTCTCCGGCACATTTGACTCCGTTTTGAGAGAGAAAACGCACGGTTACCAATGTCGAAATAAACGTAACGGACAGAAATATCTAAAGTTGGTTTCATTATGGATCAATGTAGCTTGGCCCGATAAACTATATATATCTATTTAGATTTGAGTGACGCTTTAGTATAACGAAACGTTATGAAGGTGCTGGAATATTTCGTGCTATTATTCAGAGGCAGCCTAAAATGAATCCTTTATTATTCACAACAGAAACGTGTACAATATCTGATCCAGTTCTGATCTGATGAGTTACATTTCTGTGTTATTATTGCTGTATGCTGCATCCCCAATGTCCATTTATTTAATTTAGCTTTTTTTTAATGTGGTGGCGTATTTGCTTTTACGTCAGAAATTATTAATTAAATCAACTAGGTATGTATTGAGTTACATGCAAATTATGCTACTATGTATGTTCATTATATGGTTTCTCTCATTTCAGAAAGAAACAAGCCAGCATTAGTGACTTGGTACAAAGGAAGTTGTGCACACCACAGCAAGCAGCTGCATTGACTGATGCTATCCTGAATATGTTGCTAACTGACATGAGGCCACTATCAATGGTGGAGGATGAAGGTTTTAGACAAATAATTCACCTTCTCAAACCCTGGTTACACTCTTCCCTCGAGGACCCATTTGACCAAAGTGATGGAGAGGAAGTACGAGCAGACATTCCAAGCAGTGTAGACTAACATAAAAGCCACGCAGAGCAAAATTGCTCTCACTACTGATGTGTGGACAAGTGTAGCCACGGAAGCCTATCTTGGCAATACATGCCATCACATTGGAGACGAATGGAACATGAAGTCAATCTGCCTCACGACCATGCCACTAGAGGAAAGACATTCAACATTCAACATTGGTTGGAATAGGTAGTAGCCAGGTTTGAAATTCCCCCAAGCAAATTTATTGCTATTGTGCATGACAATGGTGCACTTAATAAAAACAACAACAACATTTTTGTAACATTTTCCTTGTTGTATTTGGCAAGTTGAAAGAACATGGTGCCAGTATGCTGTTTTTTTTCCAATAAAATACTGGAAAGGATAGAAATGTAGTTTGTCTCTTTTATCCGATTATGAATCAATTAATCGAAGTAATAATCGACAGATTAATCGATTATCAAATTAGTTGTTAGTTGCATCCCTAATTACTATTACTTATCAAGAAACTAAACCTTCTGGTTTGTCATTCACTGTTCCTACCACCGCAACAAGATAAGATTCCTGATGGTATGCACACGCATGCTGCAGCTGACCTCTAACTAAAGCCTAAAATTCTTGCCTTCTGCATATTTATGCAGTCTTTTTTTTTCTAAAAGAACTAATATTGGAGGCAGCTTAATCCCTCACTTGTCCCCTTTTAGCCCATTTCTGTGTGTCTGTGTGCTTTTTAGTAGTGTACTAAAAACATTCATGTTGGGGTGTCACGTATGAAACAGATCTGCTACATTTTGCACACTTTCTTGACACAAAATTTGATTATGTGTAATTATTTGGAGCTGATCAGTGTTAATTTTGATACCTTTTAAATTGTGTTTAAGTCAGTTTTTTTTTTTTTTAACTAACATGTATTTTAGTTTTAGTCAGTCAACTAAATTTC
Source organism: Entelurus aequoreus (assembly GCF_033978785.1). Taxonomy (NCBI): domain Eukaryota; kingdom Metazoa; phylum Chordata; class Actinopteri; order Syngnathiformes; family Syngnathidae; genus Entelurus; species Entelurus aequoreus. The sequence goes on along the minus strand of NC_084733.1, from coordinate 42,000,409 downwards.
ACAACCTTTTTTTTCAGATAAATTTACGGTAAAAAAGTTACAAAGGATAAAAGTTATCTTAAGTTTCTGTGAAAGCACCTTTATTTAGGCTACTTGCAACATCTCAATTACCAATAATAACATTTGGAAACAAAACAAAGACTTGCTCTAAATAAAAGTATCAAAAACTCAATCATTTTTCACTAACCTTTTATGGTTTTAGTTTATTTCTAACTTGCATACAATTACAATATGATAGATCACATATTTACAGTTTCTCATTACAGCATTTCTGAAGAAAAGTAGGAAGAAGCAGAGCTAATTTAATCCAACCCCTTTTTGTTTCATAGCAATTTCAAATACCTTTGTTTGTGCACAGCAACATGACAGTGAACAAATAAATGAGTAAGTAAATTAATTATATATAAAATTAGTAAATAAACAATTATTAGATACATAGATCTACAGTAAATAAAGTTCTCATTAATCAATAGTTACGTAATTTATTGTTCACATGATAAAATTAATTAGATTATCTAATTTTTTTTTTAAAGTTCAAGATGTTTATCACGAGTATTCTTCTTTGTACTTTGTGAACACTTCTAGTTTTAACAGTTTCTTAAAGTAGATCATATTAATACTTTGTTTGACTTATTTGCGTAATCTATTCTAAAATTTTCCTCCACATACTGATTTACTAAAGGTCTTAAGTGTTGTACGTGCATACAAATGTTTTAAATTAGATTTTTCTTTAAGGTTATATTTCTCATTTGTTGAAAATAATTGTTGGACATTCTTGGGCAGCAGGTTAGTGTTTGCTTTGTGCATAATTTTAGCTTTTTGCAAATGCACTAAATCGTTGAATTTCAATATTTTTGATTCAATAAATAAAGGGTTCGAAATCTTCAAAAGTTATCGATAGCCAACGTTTTGTATTATTTTAACTGACCTTGTTTGTAAAATGGTTAGTGAATGAAGTGTACTTTTGTAGTTATATCCTCTATTTGTGACAATAAATGAGATATGTTAACACAGACAAGCAGTAGAGATTATGGAGTGATTTTTGGCCCAAACATATTTAGCTTCATACATTATTGAAGTGTTTCTCGCTACCTTAAGTTGTATACTTTTTATATGAGATTTCTAGTTAATTTAATCATCTATTATTACACTCAAAAGTTGATTTGTTTTACCCTTTCATTATCTGTTCGGTCTATTTGTGTTTATGTCTGACTTTCTCTTCTGCTGTTACCGAATTGCATTATTTTAGTTTTACTTAGATTCAAGAATGGTCTATTTTTGTCAAACCATCTCTTTATTTTGTTAATTTCTTCTATTAGTATTTGTATTAGCTTCTGTCTGTTCTCTCCTGAACAAAACACAATCGTATTGTCTGCAAATAGTACTAACTTAAAGTCCTTTTTAACTTTACAATTCGTTTCTATAGAGCTTGAACAATTTTGCTCCCATTATTGATCCCTGGACTACGCCACAAGATATATTTAGCATTGTAGACGTATGTTCGCCTAGCTTTATGTGTTGCTTCCTGTTGGATAAGTAACGTTCTACCCAGTTTAAGACCAACCCTCTGATGCCATACCCTTTTAATTTGTTAATTAAGATATGATTATTAATTGTGTCAAATGCTTTTGTCGCGGCCATGTTTCCCGGTGGTTGCTGAAGGAATAAGAATGGGCTTGTCTCTTGAATGACATGCTTGACACTTGCGTGAATTTAAAGTGTATTTAATTGTTTTGCAAAATAAAATAAAATAAAAAATATAGCCAAATCAAGCGAATCAAGGCAATAAACAAAAAGTGTGGCACCCAAACATATCTTATTTCCTGTTTCCAACAAAAAAAAACAAAAAAAAACGTTTTTTCCCACTTGGGACGGCCCACGGGCCAGGTTGTGGACACCGGCGGGGCTGATCCTTTGGAGACCCCTGATCTACATCATTTTTTATGTATACTATGTCCCAATGTTGTTCTCCCCTGATCATTCTTTAAAGCATTCATACTCTGTGCATATTTTTCAAAATGTATTTTTGTCATCGATGTTTCTTTTCCTGTCAATTGGGTCATTTATTGTCAAAACTGGTAGATGATCAATCAATCAATCAATCAATCAATCAATCAATCAATCAATCAATCAACGTTTATTTATATAGCCCTAAATCACAAGTGTCTCAAAGGGCTGTACAAGCCACAACGACATCCTCGGCACAGAGCCCACATACGGGCAAGGAAAACTCACCCCAGTGGGACGTCAATGTGAATGACTATGAGAAACCTTGGAGAGGACCGCATATGTGGGTAACCCCCCCCCTGATGTCGGTTATTTGCAAACCAATTGTAGTATTATCAAAATTATTTGTTAAATATTATCAATAAGTTTGGCACAGTGCCATGTGATTCTGCTTGGCCTTGTGAGTTTTGGATGTGAACTCATGCTATACATTGTATCTATGAAGTCATCAATTGTCTTTTGTTTATTTGTTTTCAATAGGTCAAGGGGGAAGAAGATTAATTTGGCTGAATTTAGTAAAAGTTGCCTTAATCCTCTCCTCAAACATTTCAATATCTGACTTAGGTGTTCTATTTATACAGACGATCAATACGTTTTTGCTTTTTTCATGACATATTTTAATGGTTAAACATTCTGAAATGTTAACTATTGCAAATTAATTGTTTTCTACCACTTTGTAGTTTGGGTCATCGCCACGTACACAGCAACTCCTCCTCTGTTCTTGTTGGTTCTGTTGAATTTAGGTCATGTCCTTCCAGATCAAAACATTCCTTTTTTTAGCCTTGATACATGTTTCTGAGATAGCAATCACTTTAAAGGGTTTGTTGAATTGTACCAAAACGTGCTTCATATTGTTGTAGTTTGCATACGAACGTCTGCTGTTGAAATGAATAATTGACCGTTTGTTGGATTTAATGTTGCTACTATATTGTTCATCGGCGTAATAGAATCAACTATTCCTGATGTGGGACAAAAAATTTGTATTTGGATCTATAGCATTTTCCAATTCCAGACTTTTGTGGTTTGTTGCAGAGGGTTTTCAGTTCCATATTTTCCTGTTCAACAAACGTTTGTGTTGCTTTATGAATGTTTATGAGTATACTGTAGATACATGTGCTTCTAAATCCAAGTATTCTTGTTTAGTAATCCTTTGGAACATTGTAGTGTTAATGTTGAATGTAGATTTTTGTTTTCCGTCAGACTTCAGTATCATGAACTATCGGGAACTTTAATATTTGTCCAGATCCTTGATATCTTTGACAACAAGTAGTCTTGCTTCTGCTTCATTCATGTAAATTGTACATTTTGCACTCAGAGTTCCCTGAATTTCCCCCTGCTTCTTCAAAACGCTTGCTTACTTGGTGATTTCAGCATTGCTTAAAGTGCGCATTAATGTACACATTCGTACCCTTGAACTCCTCTTCCTGTTTCAGCAGTGCAATTTTGTATTCTCTGTTGGTGAACTTCATGATGATGACCAGGTGTGGTGGTGTTGTTACTTCCATTAAGTGGAATGCATGTGTCGGTGGTGTTAACATCAACATCAACATTCTTTAATTGCAGAAAGTTGACCACTTCTTGCTCCGTAGAGGCAGCATCTATTTCATCTGGTACTCTGATGTTTAGGGGTGATGCGCATCACAGCAATGATGATATTATTATGTCGTGTATACTGATCCATCTCCTCTTTGATATTCTCCAGAACACTGATATTCTCCAGATCTGTATTATTATGTTGCTTGGCCTTCCACTGTTGGCGCAAAGCTGCATTCCCCTCTTGCAGCACCTTCAACTCCTGTCTCACTTCTGTGTTGTCCACTCTTTGAACTTCCTTACATCATTGACAAAAATCAGTTCTCTCTCTGTCATTCTGTGATTGTAGATTTTTTTATATTTGATTGTATCCCAATATCGCATTGTAGGTTTTGTATTGTTTGCACAAACATTCTTATATTCAGGTCATCTGTTTCTAGAAATTCGATCTGTGAGTCCGGACGTTTCGGGCTTTGATTGTTCCGATGACTGTGTCTCATAATTGCTAAGCAGCGGCACTTCTAACTTCTTTATTTCAACAAATGTCGTACGTAGTGCCGGTCATACCTGTGTCAGTCTGTCTTAGAGATCTCTGTGTGTGATCAGAAACGCTTAATATGTGTCCAACTCTCACGGCCTGATCGCTGTATTGCTTCTGGTTGCTACACAACCCCTTTGAGCTAGCATTAAGATTGTTAGCCCCTGGATTACAGCACCTTCACTTCACTTATTACAGCAAATCTGTGCCTCCCACCGGGCAGAGTTCAAATCAAATCGATGTAACATCCACATACAAACAGTGGTCGCAACTTAAGAGGCGCTCCTTTTTTTTTTCTTTTTTTTTTAACAGCCTCAAGCTGAGAGCAACAGCACAGCACACATCCCCCCGTCACAATAATAGTGGCACATCCGGTCTGACTGCGCTAACAAAATAATGGTTTCAAAAAGTATCTTGCACAAGCATAATGTACTTAAAGCACTTATTGATACAGTTACACAATTACTATTATTATTCATCTTATATTTTATTTTACACAGAAAGCATACACTCTGTGGTCGTAAAATAAGTGTAAAAGGTCAAAAAATTCAATGAAAACAAAACGGAAAAACTGAATTTTGTTTTCTATATCACTATTGTTATGTATTGTTATTATTTTCCTTGTTGTGGTTTATTCATTACTAATTTGTATACATTTTTTTTAACTGTATTTAAAGGTAAGTTTTGGTGGTACAATAAATCATCCATCCATTCATTTTCTACCGCTTGTCCCTTTTGGGGTCGGGGGGGGTGGGGTGCTGGAGCCTATCTCAGCTGCATTCGGGCGGAAGGCGGGGTACACCCTGGACAAGTCACCACTTCATCACAGGGCCAACACAGATAGACGAACAACATTCACACTCATATTCACACACTAGGGCCAATTTAGTGTTGCCAATCAACCTATCTCCAGGTGCATGTTTTTAGCGGTGGGAGGAAGCCGGAGTACCCGGAGGGAACCCACACAGTCACGGGGAGAACATGCAAACTCCACACAGAAATATCCCGAGCCCGGGATTGAACCCAGGACTACTCATGACCTTCGTATTGTGAGGCACATGCACTAACCCCTGGTTCACCGTGCTGCCCCACATAGACAACATTCACACTCAAATTCACACGCTAGGGCCTATTTGGCGTTGCCAATCGGCCTATCCCCAGATGCATGTCTTTGGAGGTGGGAGGAAGTCTGAGTACTCTGAGGGAACCCACGCATTCATGGGGAATACATGCGAACTCCACACAGAAAGTCCCCGAACCCCGGGAATCAAACCTAATACCTTCTTATTGTGAGGCACAAGCACTAACCACTGTTGTCACCTTGCTGCCACAATACATTTGGATGTCCGGGACTGCATTGCCGTAACCAGATAATGTGATGATGTAAGCCATACACACGGGGTTGTCTGGATTGAAAGCTTTTAAGGAGAAAAAGGCTCAGCCTGAAGCAGGTGTAATGTTAGGCTCTGTGCAGCTCGCTTTTCGTTGCGGACATGAAGCGACAGAAGTAAAGAGTCTCTAAACACAAGTAAAGTCTACAATAACACCAGAAATAGATGCCAGATTTGTTGCCAATGTTTTTAATGAAGAAAGTGACTAAAAGGATTGGAGAAATCTCTTGATTTTTTTTTTTTAATCTCAAAGTATGTCCATGAATGTTTTCATTCATCCAGGTCATTGTAATCTCAGGGCATTCAATTGATCGCAGCTGGACTGTTTGGTTTGTCTTAGAAGACGTTTTGCCTCTCATCCAAGTAGGCTTCATCAGTTCATGCTCATAGACTTAGATTGGTCAGATCTCGTGCATCTCAAAGTATATTGTACAATAAGCAGCATCAATTGAAAAATAGAGAACAACGCTATTATTTAAGAAAAATATATGTTAATATTATAATTAGTAATAACAAAGTTGTTTTAAGTGTATATATAATTTTTTTGTTGCCTTTTTAAAGAAAATATATGCATCATAGCAAATAATGTGATGAAGTGATATTGACCACGCTCCTAACCACAACCTCACCGCCACAGGTCTCTTGTCAAACTAGGGAATACCCTGTACTGGAATGTTGGTATTTTTAGTTCATATAGCAATTTCTAAGCTTGAAAATGCTTAATTTAGGCCAACATAAGTAGACTATGCTTGAAGTCGCAAACTTCAAAGCACATTGTGGTAAGGGACGATTGTAGTATTTAACGGTGATAACCGCTCACACTATAATAATAATAATAATAATAATAATACTGGATTCGATTTTATATCGCGCTTTTCTATTATTAGATACTCAAAGCGCTCACAGAGAAGTGGGAACCCATCATTCATTCACACCTGGTGGTGGTAAGCTACACTTATAGCCACAGCTGCCCTGGGGTAGACTGACTGAAGCGAGGCTGCCAGTTTGCGCCTACGGCCCCTCCGAACACCACCTACCTATTAATTCATCATTACACAATGTCTTGTTGTCAAGTGTCCACGCAGTATGCCTACTCTTCTGTTTATCCCAGGCGTACTATAAGTATACATATTGCAAAAATAGCCGTAATAGGATATATTCCTACCTTGTTCCACCCCTCTAGATATTCATTTAATTTAATTTCTGTCATCTTTTTTGTCTTATTTTTATTCATTGACAAATTTGTCAGGTAAATCTGCCATCGTTTTTGTCAGTGTGTTTTTTTTTTATTATTATCATCTGTTTTTTTTGTGGATTATAAGTTTGAAAAAAATTTACTAACCCAAAGGTTATATTATCCAACCCAAGAATGTGATCAATTCTACCAAAATATTTTATAAAAATTTGCTGTGCAAATCATTAAATTATCTGCCGCTTAAACATTTAAAAGCTGTATGACATGTCTGGCTCTGCTATGGTCTTTCATGCCCCCTCTCACATTGCATTAAAACCTGGCTGACACAATACACAGGACTTATCCCCACTCTGCGTTTGCTTTGAGCAGCTATGTAGGGATTACTTTGCTGTCATTATGAAGTATGTGACCCCTTTTCTTGGTTTGCTGTAGGGTAGTATCGCCCCAATGGATGATTCTGTTTGTGCGATCGGTGTCTAGGGAGGCAGGCCATTCTCCTGAATGCACTGCAGCACTTTAACCCCCACAGCCACTATCAACCATATCCATTCACTTTTGTAGGATTTCTTCTAATGCTGCCATGACAGTTTGTAACGCTGTACCCCAACTAATGGAGAGAAACCTAACGAAACTTCAAACAAAAGCTAGCCACGACAGGCATTGTTTGTAATGTTCCCATTTTAGCCTATTTTCAGCCTTGTGCGATAGTTGGAGATATGCAAAGCAAAAACCTTGTTTAATTTGCAGAAAGTGAATTAGAGAACTGTTTTCCACCATATACTAGGCTGTTTTTCCAGTCACATGATTGAGGCTCTCAGTCAGGCGACTCAGGTCTCCAGAGTTGAGGGACTTCAGTGTTTATACTCCCATATGCCTGTACATGACCTTATCTGCTGACTGCCTGAAAGCAGCCGAGTCCGGTGCCACTAAGGTTGTGGGACAAGTTCAAAATCATGCACACGAAAAAAAAATAAGTTTGTGCATATCCATTTCCCTCGATTTTCTCTACAGGATACAACCCTACCATGACCTCCTATTTAGATTTGACTCAGCATTCTGAATTTCCCTTGTCAGCCTCTTTGCAGTATCACCTGTATATAAATTGGTGACATGAATGACTGCTCGTAAGACTTTATTTTAGTAAGGGTGAATGAAACCCTGCTTGTGGTGCTTAACACAATTTTGTTTTCCACTACACTAAAAATGAGGTATATAAGTAAATTATGAACAATATTTAGTCAGAGTATTTTTTCCATGTCCCTACAGATGAATGCATGGATTGGAGTTTATTTTCCACATCCAAATCAAAATGTTTTTGTTTTGTTAATTTAAAATAATCTATGTCTCTCTGGCTGTGAAAATGTCTCTCTCTCTTGGCCTCCGTAAAACTCTCTGGAGACTTGTCAAAGTAATGTAAATAAACAAGTAGAAGAAGAGTGAAATACAAAGTGGGTGACACGGACACAATTTAGTCCAAAATTTGGAAGGGACTTGGATTGTTTAAGAAGAGGGATAAGCGTATATGCAAATACCAAAAAACAGCACTGAAGTACAGCAGTAGCACGACCAACCTTGTCACGCACCTGGTGCGAAATCATGTTAAAATCGTCAGGGAGAAGGCTAGCACAGTTGGCTCTAAAGACACAACAGGACAATGACACGGATATTAAAGACTTCTTACACGTGAAACTTGGCCATAACTCAGCTCAAGCCAAGGTAGTAACATCTTCAATAGCCCATTTCATTGTTAAAGACGTGTGATCGTGCAGTGTTGTGAAGAATGAGGGCTTTCGGAACATGATAAATACATTGGAGCCTTGGTACAAGATTCCAAGTAGATAGCATTTTACCAACACATGTATTCCAGAGCTGTATAATAAAGTTAAAGTTAATTTGTGCCAATACAGAAAATGTAATATGAAATATGTTTTCGTTTTAAGAGGGGGTTTCTAAAGTGCTTTAAGTGCAATGTGTTATTGTAAAAAACACAATGACATGGCTCTGCATGTCATGTCAACAGCAACACAAATAGTAGTTTGCTGGTCTTTTGTAAATTATATTTATTTCAATATAAACAGTGCCACTTTTATTAAACTAACCTAGAATCATGTATAATAAATAAACAAGGAACTGTACCAGGTTCCGGCGCAACACGTCACACCGCCGTGGCTACTCAGCCATGAATGCCTACATGGAATTTTACATGTTTTAGCAAACTGCTTGGTCTTACCTCATCTCTTTTATACCAGTAGGGAATACACGGTGGAACTAATCTTCGAGGCAATCTTAGTGCGCCAGGTGCTTTTAAAGTGGCGAAATGCAAGCAGCGCTTGTAGCTCTCTTAGCGCGAGTACATTCTATCTCTACCATCAAGTACAAGGCTAGTCTTACTACAAAACTACAGAATACACTTTGTAAACGCCATATTACCCTGTGATTGTTATATTTACACTCTTTGTTTGTAGTACTGTGCAACTTTATTTGACTTTATTTTGCAGCCGTATTCAATCAAAAAAGCACAGACACTGAATCACCAGCGTATGAAGACAGTGTATGAAGACTGAGACATACTTCAAATAACAATAACAGAAAATGTTATTAAGAATTCTGCCTAAAACTGGGGCGTATGAAAACCAAGGTATTTTGTTTATCTTAGATGTCTAGATTAAACCATGTGAGTAGAAAATTTTGATCACAGCAAAGCAACCTATTTGTGTCGGTCCTAACAGCACACAAAAGCAGCAAATTCATTCGGCTGGACTGAATTGATTTGACTTCCACACATAATTTTCAATTAAACACATTATATCTAATTAATCAACTACTGTAATCTTTCATTAGCATTCAGATGCACTTTAATTCCTTTTCCTGCTATCTGTTACCAATATTTAAAGTTTTCATTGGTATAATTACACCAATAATATTGGCATGGTGTGATATCCTGCACAAATAAGAATCTGATGACACAAGTCAACACACTAAACTTGTCCATGGCAACCAGTTGTGCTCTGTTGCTGCCATCTCTTGGCGAGAAAGGAGAAAACACTGCTATGATTTTCGACATTATAGCAATTTGGTCAGATGCTTTGCACAATTTTCAAACTCATAATTTCACACAATTTATAAACTTAAATAAGTTGTATAATTTCACTCAATGAGGCAAGGATCAGATACCATGGGAAAATTCAAGATGGGATGGACTTTATTCATTGCACAATGGGAAAATTATGTGGTTGCAGTGTAGATTCAAAATATATACCAAAAATAAGGTAAAACATGAAAACGAGGGAATATTAAAAAACACAAAGGAGGATATAAAAGAGCAGAGAGTTGCTGCAACTAGCTGTCACTTCAGTGGCAGTAATTTTACATATATAGCAACAAAAATAAGACGCAACAAAAAAAAAGAAAAGGCGCACATACGAGTGCATCATGCATAGATAAGTAATAAACACCATCGTAACACTATGCAATTGTTAAAAGTCAGACAAGTGTTAATGAGGAGACTGTTTGGAGGGTCCTTCTTGTTTATCGTGAAGCCCTTGTGGACCACCTCCAGGAGAAGTGTATTCTGCACCATGTTCAGGCCCTGCAGCAAGAAACCTAAGTACGGATCATGTAAATGAGCTAAAGATATGGTGGCTGCGCAGTAATGCTCCCATCTTTATGCTGGCATATGGCTGCAGATTAGAGTATAACTCCACCAACCTTCAGCACGGCAGAGTCTGCTTTTGCCTTATATCAGCCAGTAAATTCCCCATTGTTGCGACTACCATATCGACTCCATGGGGAGTCTTTCGGAGCGAGCTTCTCTATCTTTCCTTCCCCCTCTCCTTATGGGGTACGCTGTGAGCGAGAGAAAGCAGGTGTTATTGTGTCTGCGACCACATGCACACACGTCCCCACTGGGGAAGGCTTAGCCGGGCAGGCCTGCTGTGTTACGGCCTAGGATA